>NC_047511.1:20721978-21021978 GCF_902827115.2 Pseudochaenichthys georgianus | reverse complement strand
AAGTGGTTTTTTACTCAGTGCTAATATACCATGAGAGCTTCCTCTGTAGCAATCCTACAAACTGTATCTTTGCACAAATACATCGTTTTGTTTGTGCACTGTGGAATAACACAAACCACAATTATGACAGGCATGTGTAAATCAAAATCAGTAAGTAGCTACTGGCGTCCAAAACAGGAAGGTAAAAATGACTCATAAACCTAGACATCAAAAGAGTAGCAGCAGAGAGGTAAGTTCACTCCGGCACTAACTAGTATTTTATCTGTGGAGTGTGCCCTCGTTTAAAAAGGCTCAAACCTTGTAAAGAAAAATAGGCACTGGACTGATTTATCTTAGTTATATGGAAACAATAAAAGACTGTGCTGAAAATAATTTAAATACAGAAGAGGATACAAATATAAATGGTTTTGCATATCAGCAATGAACCGTCGTTATACGAGTGAACGTTTCCTAGAATAGTAAAGTGAAAGAGCATCTCATGCCCAGGGTCATTTAGAGCTCGCCTTTCGGTGCATTGCTACATTGTTGTCAATGTTCTTTATGCAATGTGGCCATAGAGTCATTTTGCACTTGTCTAAAAACGAGGGACAGAGCTCAGCAAGGTCACCTGCGCCCTCATCCATGTTTCCACTGTAGCCAGCCACTCACAAGTCGGGGGCTGGGGAGGGGAGGTGGGGGTGGGGAGGGTTGGTTGCTGACCAGCTTCAGTCTAGACGGCTCAATATACGCAGTTGACTTTTTAAACCCGCTTGTCTGGAAAAAGAGCAGACGTGAGGTAAGAGGGGGGTGAGCTGCAGCAGAGAGGCGGTGCATTTTGGGTGCAACAGCCAGACTCTCTGTGAGCAAGCAGAGAGACAGAGGATGAGAGGATGAGAGGAAGAGAGGAAGAAATGAAGTGAGAAAGAGAGGAAGAGAGACAGTGAGAGAAAGGAACAGACAGAGAGAGAGACGCTATCAGAGTCGCTGGCTGTGGCTCCATTGTCAAGGTCAGTGAGCCGCGGAGTAAAAAGTCACGCCACCTGACCCCCCCTCCCTCTCCGCCTGTCTGCTTTCCTGCTGTTCATCCGCTGTCCTCCCCCGCAGTACCACATCAGTCTCGTATGCACCATCAGCATACACAGAGAATATGAGCTATAGTTACACCATCATCATACGAGGGCTTTTCTGATAATGAGATTACAGCAAACGTAGTTAAACGATCCACCCAGCTGCACATTATGTTGTGGAATGCTTCAAATTCTCTCATCAAAACATCTCTCTGCAGATGCTGTGTCTAAAACTATGCACCAGTAATATGTATGCGGCAGCAAGACCTTTAAGGTTTAGAGCACATTCATCTTCATTTGGCACCCTGAATAAAGGTTGGATGGGATATTAGCAGAATTCAAAAAGAATGTCGGTTTGAAAAGCTGACTGCACTCATTTTGCTGTTTTCATTAGACCCGATCTTTGGCAGTCGAGCTGATTAAAAAAATATTTGACATTGCACAATGACCTCATCTTTGCAAGACTGGCAATGAGCCCTGGTGGAGGTTTTCTTAATTATTATTCTGCAGAGGGAAGAAGAAAGATTAGATTGGCTCACTTCTACTCTTTGCAACATTACTTAACTCTCTTAAGGCAAAAGCAACCCAGTGAAGGAATCCGACATCTGCTGAATCATTTGACGAGGCTGCAGCAAACCGTTACCAATTGTCTGGTGGGTCTGAATACTACTGATGATTAAATCTGTAGAGGTTATAGCTCACACACTGCCCTCGAGATGATTAAGCACTGGCCGGAGCTTGTGAAAAAACAAAGGGCAAGCCAACACGACAGTGCCTTGCTGTGCAGCGTTAAGCATCGCATCACTTTTGACGTGAGTACCATTGTTTATAGAGTAGCCATCGTGCCCCCCTCCAGACTTTTTCATATCACCAGCCCTTCCTTTTGCTTAAAAAAAAGAAGAGCAGGCTGCAAAGCGAAGGGAGGGCAGAACACGGCCATCACGACGTTTGGTGATACAGGGGGTCAACAACAGCCATTACATCATACACACTAGCACCACACACTCGTGACTAGATCAAAAATGTACTTTTTAAAGGGTCCTGCTGACGTCATAGCACAGGTAGCAGTCACAGTCGTTTGAAAACAACAAATCTCATGATTTATATTTTTTTTTACGAGATGCTGTTTTGCTCATTGTTCACACCAAGTCATTCTGTTTTATTATTTCATTTGTTTGACCTGTAAGAAATGACTAATGAGGAACCTCCACTTTAAATAGAAAAAACATTTAAAGTGATCGTGAGTGCAATCTACCAAGTTATCTAGACATCCTCCGAGACTGCATGACCGGTCTAATGCAGTAACAAACGTACATTTTCGACAATTTTAGAAATGCCTGTTATTGCTTTGGAGGTGTTTTGTTGCGTCTTATTTATTATTATTTGTTCTTCTATACCCTTGAAAAATAAATCATGATCTCAATTCAAAAACCGGATTCAATGAAAGCTATGTTGAAATGATATACTATATGAAAAGAAACTAAAAGGTCAAACTGACTTGTATACTTGTTTATAGGAGTATTTGCAAACTATTTCAGAAACTAAATCAGTATCTTTTTTCCCAATGGACTATTGATGTACAACCTTTCCATCCTGTAGCTTATTCGAAACGCGCTGGCAATCATCTGACATTTCCACTCAGTAATGACGCAAATGCAAGGTATTGTAAGGGGGATCTTAACAAGTTAGTTTGAGACATTTGGTAACAGAGTTGCTCACACTGTGTTGTTTCCTTCTGAAGGTTTACTGATTGGCCCTTACCTGTGCTTCATCTTCAACACAACCAATCAGAAGCCACTGGGGAGTTTGGAGGCACCCGCGTCACCGGCTACAATGACACACACACACCATGTGCCAGACGTTTGACGAACGTTTCAGACACTGGGCGCCACATGAGTCATTGAGCACAGCCACCACCCAATGTGTGCCAAGACCTGCAAGTTCACCATGTGCAAACTGTGACAGAGGACAGTGGTTGACTAGCCACTTCCGTCTTGGCCTATTCCCAACAAACTTTGATGAAAAGTTATCTTCCTGCAATGTCAAGTGACTGCAGTGGACACTGAAAATAGACAAACTGTGCCAGCTATCAACATCGATGCAAAAGCTTTAGGATGTCTTTGGGAGGAACAGCTAACGCGGCAACATCAGCACATCGTGAATACTTTCTGGATTCAACAACAGCCACCTCTTCTCACTCACCTTTTTACTTTTTTAAAGAGTTGGTCATTTTGTGTAGATTAACTTGTGTGGGCCTTCAGGCTGTGACATTTTTCAACTGTGCGTTTTCTAGTGTTTATATCTATTGAGGAAAACAATCAAGATTCTCGGCTGATATAAGTACCATCCTGGTGGTTTTGAATTCACTTCTAATGATATTAATATGAGTCCGAACAAAGACTATACAATCCAACAATTCCATGGAAGCCTAAATCATCTTGAAGGCTTTCATTTGAACAAATGACCTTTTTACATCATAATTGCTTTTGTGCCAATGATTGTTATGAACCCTTCACACATGTATATGACATTAATGCACTATATATTAAAAGATCAAAGACGGCAGGCAAGATTCAGCATGTGCAGATCTCCATAAGTTGAGCAGGGTAGGACACGCAGCGACGCATTTCTTACTTGGCAGTGTAACTACCTACGCGCTACAGAATTTATGAACTAATTAATGGCTTAGAGCAAGTGGTCTTCACATTCAAGTAGCCATCTGGATGTCTACCACCTGTCAAGAGTGAGTAAGAACAACATTATGTGGCATGCGTCATATTTTAAAAAGTCACAGCTGATTTAATTAACTTTGTTTGTTACTACAATAGTAATAACAGTTGTGAGAAATTAACACTCTGATGCATCTAGTTTTTTTAGGCAGACAATGTTAATGTTCACATTTGTGACATCCTGCTGTTTATGACAATTATGGACACAAGTTGAAATGGCTATGCGGAGAACAATTTTAAGGACTAACGGGGCAATTTGGGAACTCATTGCATTTGTAGGACTTTAATAGAAAATGTAAATTCATAACCAAAAGTTGCCTACCACTCCGCATTATTATATCTACTGTCTTTTCTGTATCTTTAGGTAAAATAGCTGATCATTGTGTTCAACAAAGCACAGTGTAAAGAGTATTTCTTTCAGAGCCCAAACTCTTTTAGCCCTCACACAAGCAGCGTGTTCGCAGAGCCAAGTCTGTGTTTTCTTTGAGCGAGGGGCAGAGGGGGGACATGTGACACGTCTGAGCTGTCCCACTGGCAGAGAGAAGCAGACTGCGTCCTCCGAAGGAGTTCATTTTGAACAAAACACGAAAATGACGATGGAAACAGGAACAACAGAGATTATTATTAGATGTTTCTTGGTAATAGCACAGCATCTCACTACAAGCTGTTGGACCCGATGCACCCGGTTTGTTTCTTCAGATTCATGAATCATCACACCACTTATTAACTTCCAGTATAAACAGCTCTGTTTATCTCACTCTTAAGTTCCCTAGTACTGTGGGGGTTCCCTGACCTACAGCAAGTCATCAGTCATCAACATAAACTAAACTAAATAAATAAAGTATAATATCATCAAGACACAGATTTAAATGTTGTCCAGCAGTGCAATGACGACGACTGATCGTTTATTAAAATGCTTGGCTTAGTTTGGTTTCTTACGGAAACAAATTGACTGGAAATAAAGAGGGATTTTTGTGCAGCTATCTGAGGTTGGGAATTTGTATATTACTAAAGCACTGAACTTTCATGCATGTCATTGCATATGTGAAGAGCACGGGTGGCTCTACCTTAATATTTAACAATATAATATAAATATGGAAATTCCGGCATTATGGTGATCATAATGAGAACAAATTAATAACCATCTTTTTTTGTAAGCGGTGGAGAACATATTCTAATCCTTTAGAGTACTCATACTAAACTGTATATACTCCACTACAAGGAAGATTCCTGCAACAAAAATGCATAGAAACCTATTGCAGAATGTATTTTTTTAATAGTATTCAAAATAAAAATAAAATAATTAACAGGAAAAGCAACAAACCTTCACATTTGAGTAGCTGGAGCTATGAAATGTATTTAGCAATATTGCTAATTGTACGTGTAATTAAATAAAAGGTTGAATGGTTACATACATAATATGTCATATTTTATTGTGTGTACACATCTGAATTAGTAAAGCTACTAGTATGTTTGATAGTTGTAGTGCAATAAAATGTACAACATTTAACTTTGAGATGTAGTGGAGTAATGGTGCAGAAAAGAAATACTCAAGTAAAAGAAAAGTACCTCAGATGTGTACTTAAGTGCAGCCCTTGACTAAATGTACTTAAATACAGTCCAGCACTGGAAATTGGATGATTACATAACATGCATGAGTGTTATAAAGTGCTCCAAAAGCAAACAATGGCACCGCATCATTGAGCGTCTCTGAGGAAAACCTTATTAATGTTTGAAAGTCAAGCGAGCCTCTACATGATGACAGAAATGTCTCCGGTTAATGGTGTTTGAATTCTTCTCTGTTAATGAACGAGCGAGTCAAACAAGTGTCTAAAGTAAAAGAGATTATTATACTATCACTTCATCGAGATTTCTGTTAGAATTACAAACTGTCACTGACTGTCTGAGCTTTGTTGGGAATCATTATCACCAATTCCTAGGCTCTCGGAAACGAGTTTCAACAAACGTCCTTTGATTCTGTTTTCTTCAAGTTTGTATTTTGTTGGTCGAACGCACTTATTGTAAGTTGCTTTGGATAAAAGCATCAGCTAAAGGCAAAGTAATGTAATGTAATGTAATGTAATGTCCTGAATGTGTATTAAACACAGGAAAACAGGGAAGCTGACTGTGATATGTAGACAAAAAGACTGCATCATTACTTTGTTGTGAGTATTCTTCCATTGCTGTGGATACAAATCTTAGGGTATTTCTTTGTTATTGCTGTTCACATCTATGAGTCAATTGATTAAATACACAACGCCTCTATTAAATGTCTATCAGATTTATCATACATTCATGAAGGAAATAAAAAGCCTCTGGGAGCATGGGTTATCAGTTTAATGTAACTGTATATAGTGTTTTGCAACATTTACAGTACGTAAAACCTACTCCGTAGCAGAGGTGAGAGCCTTGAGAAAGAGGTTATCAAATTACCTCAGAGTGATTAAGTGAAGCTGTCACCGCAGGGGGTAAATTGGTACATTTTGGATGAAAGTCAAGAGAACATGAATTACTAAATCAAAGCGGATAAAGCATAGTTTGCTGAGCGAGCATTGTTGTAGTTGGGTCTGTTCCAGAAATTGGCAGTGGCTTGTATAGTTGCACAAAGACCTTTTCATTTGCATTGTTTAGCTGACTTTCCAATTATTTTTTTCAATAAGACCCCATTTATGTTCCTCAGTGTTTGTGAGGGTCTGTCTGTTCAGACAGACCCTCACAAACACTGAGGAACATAAAAGGGCTCAATGGGATGAGCTGCAGTGGTGAAAAATTATTAATTACATGTATTCAATAACTGTAATTAAAACTGTATTGAGGTACTTGTACTATACTTGAGTAGTTAAATGTTATACTAATTTATAATTATAATCAACATCATCAACATAGATGCAATGCATTTGTATACAGTTAATGGAACCACTCAACTGGATTTTGTTAAATGTGCTAAATTAGCTCCTATTGTCAAAATGCTACTCACATTTTATTGCATAAATAAACATTATTAGCACAATATATAATAATGCCACAATGACAAAACCCATATTGGCTGAATAGTGAATACTTTTAGTTCACTTTACATGCCTTTCTTGATTATATAGAACTATTTCCGTAAGCAGTGTTTTAAATGTAGATGCGTATTTTTTAAATAGGTATTGCCACCTTTACTGAAGTCATAACCACAAAGCATCAATAGAAGTATTACGTGACTCCACTGTACAGTATGTGTGAGCGCACACTGTTTGGTGTGCATGTCAAGGAAACAATAACGGCCCTCAACACACAGGCATTACTTCAAAAGGCCTCGATTACAAGAGGTTATTACACATAAACGTTTCCATTAAACATGCCATTGTGCGGATGTATACAGATTTCAGCTGTAATTGTGAGGGTTGGAAAGCCATCCTCTCCATTGTCAATGACTGGCGGTTTATCTCCACGGGTGAAAAGCAGATTCTTTCCACAGGCTAGGATTACCAAAGGAAGGAGAAAACAATATCATAAATGTTGGATAGTGGAAAGCCCCTTCTAGACAACAGACACTAAAGGAGTAACTTAAATCAACACCAGCTTTTAACGCCTTGTATTTGAAAATAAAAGATTTCTGGCCATGTATTACATCAGTAGAGAGGAGAGCTACCGCAGCTTTCTTCTGGAGGCTACGACACAGCTGCGTCTCAAACACACCAAATCAGTTGATTCACTTCCAGACGGTAAGTGCCCAATCTAATCAGCAGAGACACGGTGTTCTGAGAGGATGTCAGTGTGGAGGACGGGTCCTGCCGCAGGGCGCAGACATCAGGCAGACTCCCTGCCAGCTGATCCCATGTAGGGTCATTCTGGTCATATCACATCAGAGACCTTTAACATTTTACCATTAGCCACCATTAGGTCTTTGCGGGCTTAGTCACATCCCTAGACATTTTGTTCATTACCTCGCAGTCACTAGACCTCAAAACTGACATAACACACAACATGCCAGGAGAAGGCATGCAGGGATACAGACTCACTGACTCAAGTCATCTGCTTTTGAAGTGAAAATGAACCTATTTTGATTCTAATGTAAAAAAGTTACCACTTTTATGTGCCTTTTAAAATTACTCCACTCTGCCAACCAACACCAAAAAGAAGCCAGACTAGCAGCCCACAGTCCCTTCATGGTATAATGCAACATGGCACACCGGGGGAAATGCTTCAAATCGGTGCTCACATATCCACACCGATAAAAAACGATGAATAGGTGTTTTTGCAAATCTGGTACATGTCGGTGGTACAAACAATGATGTGCTATGGCCACAGTTTCATGAGTCAAAATTGTCAAAATTGACAACGATTACCACCACCCACTTAGGGACTGGAAAGAAATGTTCTGTGTGGGAAACGAGACGGATTTTCTTTTATATTTGCACTTAGCAACAGGACAAATTGCACAAACACATCATGAGGATGTTGGCTCTGATGTGGATTACAGTGGCTCAGCAATACCTCGATCATATTTTGGATGAGGGGGTGATTACTTCAAAAAAGAAAGAAAAAGAGTACACCTCAAAATGATCTATTTAAACACCAATGCAACTGCAACATTGTGGGAATGTGCACATCCTCAGCAAGTTGACCAGTATGTACCAGTTTCACCGTTTTTCATGATAAACCGACAAGATTTTGACTTTAGGAATAATTTGGTTTTTAAGACATAAATCTGCAGTTTCAATTTAAAAAGAAACGTCTGGGTTATCTGAAGCTTATTTGTTTGAGTTACACGAAGATAATTGCACAGAAGAGTTGGAAAGTGGTTCAGGTGTAGACCCCCAGGCTCGACTAATCCTACTTGAAGTGCCCGTCCTATTAGACTGTGTAATCAGGAATGTGCAAAGCAGGTGTGTTAATCATGCGTATTAAACAAAAGCTGGTTTACTGCCGTTTGCTTTGGATACCTGATGTTGGTGATGTCATGACAGACATGAGATGGGAGGGAGGCAGGAGGAGGTAAGGCTACCGACGAGTACTTTCACAGACTGGCGAGTCCAGACAGAGAGGCAGAGCGAAAATAGCTCAAGGGGCAAACAAGGTAACCTTTTTCAAAAGACGCTTCAGGGGTTGTCTGCCAAGTCCCACACAATGCTGTCTGCAGCAATGTCTGTGTTTCAGTTGTACTGCATTGCAGACAAATATCTTTAAACGTCGGAGTGCATAATCAGATCCGATCTCTTGGAGCAGTCCAAAGCTGCTCGTCTGAATGCCAAAAATGCATCCCCACCTGATGTGTAACCTAATATGTTCCTTACAAAAATATGCATTTTGCCCAGAGATTGTGACACTATGAGGACCCTTACAACCAGGGTGACCAGTGAATCTATATTAACCTGACAATTTAACCTTTAATATATCTCATCTTCCCAAAGCCTCACTCTGACTCCCTGTTTTATTAGAAATAGTTAAAATACAGAATATATTAATCTAATACTCAAGCAACAATCGGTGGACTGTCCATTAGAAAAACGAATTGAATGTAATGCATGATAATAATTACAAATAGAAGTCCATACAAAGTGTGAAGCATTGCTTTGCAGCCTTAATACTAACCTATTACAGTAAGTACACTTGTGTTACCCACTAATGTGTAAAGGTCTATCTCTTTAGGCAATGAAATACTAACATCAATCATTAGTTGAATTGTAGCATCACATGCACTTATCAGTCATGTCTGAAGGAAACATCAAAGTAGTTCATGACTTTTTTTCATTATAGCAATCATTTCTTCCTTGTCTGCTACTTAATTTGAATCATTACTACTATCTATTTTATCTCATGCACAGTCATTTTACGCCATTTATATCACCTGTAATGATATACATCACAGAGAGATCAAGGAAACTTGAAGCGTCATATCGTCCCACATGTCTGAGATCATAATACACAGAGAGGAATGCAGACCCTACAGTCCCTGCTGGTGCCCTACATTAAGCCAAACACATAAACATGGTGCACTGAGGTCATGGACATGTCTTGGGTTTGTGACATCATAGCCACAGGAAAATCCATGACCACCAAGTATGGGGCTATAATCAGATTTCCTACATGGAAACTGTTGTTAAGTAAGACCGAGAGGATACATTTACTTGAAAGATGAGCATATCCATTCTAAGTCATCTCCATGAATCACAGGGAAGGCCCCTGTTGCTGAGAGGGGGTAAGGCAAGTCTGAACACACCCATGCCAGCCGGGACATCCCCATTAAGGGGCCACTTGGTTCTAAAAGTGGAGAGAGATGGGACACAGGGATCAAATGGCCAGTTGTTTACAAGGTGTTTGCCCACTAACACAGATAAATGGGACATGAAAGCAGACGATGCTTGGTCTCGGGAAAAACAGAGATGACATATAGTAATTAACTTAAGTATTGATGGTGTTTTAGATTTTCTAAGTTGTCTGAGACGTAATGTTAAACAAATTAAGTGGTTGCTGAATTCCCAGGAAGCTTTTAAAGAAATAACTCAGTCTTTGATTGTTTAACCACAAAAGTACTAGCATTGAAATGGCCAAGGGTCACGCATTGGTTGAGGATGTGACGCGGGTCCAAAACACAAAATGAAAAAAAGCCCAGAAATGACTGAAGTGAATGATGTGTGGAAGCATGAGCGGTGGATTTAAGTGCTACAAAGTGACTGGCCATGGCCTTTCTTTGTGTGCTAAGGCCAGAGTGCATCCTCTATGAGTCCCCTGACGTGCTCAGGACTCATTCATGGGTAATGTACCAGACAGAGCAGATTACTCCCCTTTCTTCATTCTGTCCGCTCAGCCGAGGAAGCCCTCCCTGGTCATACCTCTTCGCCAACTTTCTCTGCTTCCCTGATTGTCAAGTTGGCAGATGCCACTACCTTGCCTAAAAAGTTGAAATCTGACATAGTGAAAATCTAAAATCTAGCAAAAATGACTTGAGCAACTTCTCATTCCCGAAAGGTCTGTATCATTATCAGACCTTACACTTTCAGGGGGACTATTTCATTTTGACCTGTGAGGTCCAGGTCTAGGTCACCTACTAAACAAAGATTGGTCCATCAATTCAACCCTTTGAATCATATCATAATGCTTAAAAATAACAGCATAGAAATCATTTATATAGATTAGATTCGATAGAGCTTTATTGTCTCCCTTAGGAGAAATTTGTCTTGGGTATCGAGATAATAAACATAAAACATTTAGGACAATCAGTCATAGATACAGAACAGAGATCACAAAACCTTTGGTGAGTTTTCCCTTAACTTCTGCTCTACGTGAACAATCCGATGCCAAGGATTGTTTGAAGTGACAGTTAGAACCGGGTGTCTGAGACTGAGTGATTACCATCAGCGACTTGTGTTTCCTTCAAGTCCTTCAAGAGCAGTCTATAGAATAGAATGGGAGGGATGAAAGCCCTCTTTAATGGTCACACATGCAGAGCACACAGCACACACAGTGACATGTGGCCTCTGCATTTAACCCATCCTAGTACTAGGAGCAGTGGGCAGCTAAGGATGTCCACATTGGTTCTCCGCTGTGACCAGTGCTTAGACCCTATGCCGTGTTTACATACACTCACTCAACCATCTCCCAAGCATCGGTGATGGAAGAGTGTTGGGCAATGAGGCATTCAAGTCTAGTCCACGGCCTGTTTGTCTCTAATGAGCAGTGTCCAAATGCAAATAGCTGAACAAATATATTGACTACCCTCTTCTTGGCTTGTCTCAAGAAGAAAAGCTACCACCATAAGGATAGGAACAATTACATTGATGTGGGTTAGGGTTACAATAACTTGTTGAATACAATTCTAGTGATTCAATCTGATTGAAAATATACAGTCAAAGTACGATGAAGGAATCTAATAATAAAAAGTGTCATGTCATTATTCCACATAAGGACGACAAATGCTAAACTTAAAAAACATTTTATAAAAAGTAACATAAGTAAAGTTATGAAATGCTCCTTTACTAGTTATTACCAAAACTAATGTAAATTATTATTTTAGAAAATAAATATATTAAATCAAAAACATGTAAATTAAGCTAAATTGATGGGCATTGCCGTTTTGTAGATTTAAGATATAGGTTTTTTTGTATTTGGTATTAATATTGGGACATATCGTATATATATATGGATCACATATCAGAAAATATATTTAAAACTACCACTACATTTAGCCAGAATAAGTCTCCCTTTCTGTAACTTGCTGTGGAAAGGAGTACTGACGAGTCATCTAAAAGTGCCAACTTCTGCATTGCAAACAAACTAAAACCGACAACTACTTTTAAAGCAAAATGGTGCAATTACAGAGTTGAAAATGTGTGCTTCCAGGGTTAAACCACTTCAATAGTTGATAACATAATCTTGCAGAAGAATGCAAAATATTATATTGAGACTATACAAGCAACATGAGCAAGAAAAACACATTTCTTTTAGCAATAAAGAAGCGTGAGAAACTTACAACCAGACGGCAACAAAGTCAAACTGACGGTGAAGCAAATGGTAACATTCTCTTGTCCGAGGTTAAAAATGTGTGGTTTTGCACTTTCATGAACATTTCAATCCTTGGTACATGTATCAACCTTGTATTTCTAAAGCAAATAATATCACTGAAGCACTTTTTCTGTTAGTTAATGGAATCAGTAGACTCATCACATTTTTGATAGTGGCGTACACATAAGTCCACTATCACACAGACGGCCCCTTCTCAGGACCCTTAACTGCTGTCTTAAACATTGGCACTGTTGTAAACTCCTGTAGACAGAGTGAAAGAAAGCAAAAGAAAGGGAAGAGCTGGCGATTGAGTGAGGTCCACAGGTTTGGCATCCAGTGGGGCTGGCAGAAACACAGCTAAAGATGGCTGAGTGCATTCCCAGCCTTGGCAAAACAAATGGAACTGTTGTTTGGGTTCAGAGGAACGGTCCCTCAGAAAGGACACCATGGGAGGGGAGTGGAGGGGGGGGGGCAGGCCAGACAGGGACAGACGAGGACACTGGAGCAGGGTGGCAGGGTTGCATGGCTCACACCACCCACATTAGCTCCAACAAACAGCATCGAACTGTTCCCAGAGGGGAAGGTTTGTGGAGGAAAAAAAAAAAGGTCAAACGCAGCGGAAAGTCACATTTTGAATACAAAATATATTGTACTGTAAATGAGGCATACAACTTAAGTTGCATAGGAGAATGAAAGAAGTACAAATATGTTGATGAGGCACGCCATGGCAGGTTGCTTTCTCTATGCATTTAATCAGCTTTCAGTCATCAAAGGTTTTTTCTGTTGATATGCTCTGAATGAAAGTGACTGTGTAACTTTGTTTTGTGTATCGGTTAATGAACGATGTGGTGAAGTTAAGACATTATTCAACCTTAAATGATCTGTTGGGGTATTAATTAAATCATAATTGTTCTTCTTTTGATTTAGCTTTCAAGCACCGTGTGAGAGTAATGCAGATCACAGGAAGCTGAGGAGGAGCGTCTCATGTGGCTCAGACAGCCCACGGGACACGTCTGTCATCTGGTACGATCAAGACACAAATTGAGCTAGAAACAGTGAAACTGCCCAATGCAGCGCGCAATATGCAGTGATGGTTAGGCTGCTAGATGTGTGTTGGAGGGAGCTAGGAAAAATATAATAATGCCGACTGACTTTACTGCATATAATATATAATAAGATAGTTGAGGAGGGAGAAAGACTGTTTAGGTTGGACTCACCTTCCCTTGCAGCAGCTCTCGTCCATGTCTTGATCTTTTGCTCCAAATTAGTAAGTGAAATAAACTCCGTAATAAAGTAGTTAGTCAGTAATTATTAAAAAGATTGAAAATGGTAAAATCACGAAAGCTTCCAAAGTAACGTTGTTCTGCCGTTTTGTTCTTTCCTTCTTTTTTAAATGTTTTTTCTCTGCTGCAAAATGCAGTCTCCTGCACTTCCTTCCTTCCTGTTCTAACTACTCTAAGCAGGGCAGGGTTCGTTTTAGAAACTGCAATACCATGCCCAATACCACTACCCCTAAAGTGACTTTATTTTCTACCCTTTTTACCCTACTTTGTTCAATAGCCATTCTCTGCACTAAACCTGAAATGTAAAACCCATCCCTGCTCATGTCTTTTCTTTGATATGAATGGTCACTAAGAAACGATCAGAATGTGGAAAGCCCGCAGACAACACACCACATACATAATGTGTGTAAACACACATGGTGTGGTTAGATTAATGATCATACAATAGCATATCCAGTCCCAAGGATGTGTGGCGTCCATGTGTACTGGCCAGATGAAAACAAAAAACACATGCAGGTAGACCACACTGAAAGTCTTTCTATAAAAAGAAACTCATTTTTGCAATACAAAAACAAATGACACAGACCTACCCAGCTTATCCCTTTTGGAAGTGAGGTGAGAACTGGTTAATGGCCTACACACTCGGTAAGTAGTAGTAAACCCTTTAGCATGATACAGTATTTGCTTGAAGAATGTTTCAGATAATGCTGCGGCTTGAACCATACCCAGGAACGTTTGTGATGCTCGAGCCACCTGGGTAGACATCTTGCAGAGCCAGTACATGTGCCTTGTAGTGTGCCTGCTACAGGGTGGCCATGGCTGTGTACCAGCTGCGGCTGGCATGACAATGAAAGAAAGCTTCTTTTATTGAGAAAATGAAATTCATCAGAACTCCAAGTGATACAAGATAGGCCTGCATTTGACTAGTCAGGGTTAGAACATATTACCAGACTACTTTAAAGTGGAGAACACGAAGAACAGATTTAGTGTTTATTATTAGCAACCCTCAATCCAACAATTGTTTAGCAGCCTATTTTAAATGCAGGCTTTTAAAAGTAGGCTGGAGTCACGCTCTGCATTTCACAATCTTCTCCTATGTATCTCCTGACACGCGATGCAGTGTACTGAAGAACATTTCTTGTTATTTTTGTATCACTTCAGTATGTTTTGAATAAAATGTATTGGGATTGTTTTGAAATCGGGTTGAATGTTATAATAGTTTCAAGAAACTGATTCAAAGAATGTATGATCTACATAAATATGAAATAATTTTGCTTTGAATACATTTTAGGGGCCTTTTGAATGTCTTCAGGATATACTAATTCCTACAATAACAATAATTATGCTTTTGCAGACAGCTTCTTCTTTGACTGACAAGTACAAAGATACAAATCAAATCTCACTGACATACTTGTTGTGTGGCACGATAACAAGCTGACAGATGTGCACACTACTTTATGAATCCCACAAATGCTAAAGGGTGCAAAACCTGACACAAAAACACACTAGCTGCGGCTACAACAGGTAGCCATACACTGTTTGCATGGACTGTTTGCATGGACAATGCTTTCCGATGCAGATGAGCACCTTCCACGCAAAACAACCTTGATCCGCACCTCCCTCTTGGCAGAGCATCCAGTAACAATTTCCACCTGGATGCTCTTCAACTATGTGCCAAGAGTAGATCACAGCAGCTCCATATCCTCTGTGTGACAGTGTAATTCCCTCTGCCCTGCAGCCATGTCTGTAAAACTCAGACAGTTTACATGTTCATGTAGCTACATTGCACTGGGGAAGAGTGACTTGCCAAGTATTCTGTGCATTCATTTGATTTCTGGCACACACATTTTAACCCCAATAATATGAGCTGTCACAGGTGCACCTAGAAAAGTGCACTCCGTAGGGTGCAGATCCCCACCAGGTGTGTCTGCAACACCCACTGCTCTAATGTTGAATGAATACAAACCAAAATGCCCCCCTGTCTAGACCCCAAGCCTGTCAGATGCATTTATCAATCATGTCTAAATCAACACACTTTCATTTGAATCTGTGCAGCTCTCCGCACATCTCACGAGCTAGACATGAAGACTTTATCTATGCTTCAAGTGTCTTTAGGTAAATGCGAGGTTGATGTCTAACAAGGGCGAAAGAGAAGATGTGTATATATATATATATATATATCAAAATTGTGCATCTTAGGCTGAATGTGTGTATGGAATCTAGACTGGTCCTTTCTCTTTTGCTCAGTCCCTAGGTTTACGCCAGGTAGAGATGAAAAAGTCATAGGGGAACGAGTGTGTGATCTTTCTTTCAATTTAGCGTATGGAAACTAAAAAAACAATAATACTGACTGATTGCTAGGTCTTCTGCTATAGTGTATACTCTTTGCCATTCCAGTTGAGCTGAAACTACATTTTAGTGCAGAGCAGCAATAATGACTGCTGCATGTGGATAAATGGATATGGGGTACAGCGATGTATCAAGTTCCAGACATTATTCAACTTATATGGAGAGAATTGTATTGTATTTCACACTTGATTACAGTACAAAGGAAAGTAGTAAAATATATTTCAATGTCTTAGATGCAACATTTAATTCAATCTTCTGAAACTAAAACCAAAAACTTCAGATAACTGACAGTTGAGGTTTATTTAATCTGTGATGAAATGTAGTAGGTTTTCAATCAAGTACAATGAGCCACACCAAAACCCTCTGGCTAAGGGCCAGTGTATTACAGTATACACCTATACCACCTACATTGCATTGCAGGAGTTGTTAGATGAACAGACACAATTAACTAAATACACTTTAAAGGGTAGACTGCTAAATTGTTCATTGACAGACATTAAAGAGTTAATTTACAGGTTCACAACATAAGCAACACCCAGACTTCATGAAGTAACTTAATGTTCGGGTGCTGGGCTGCCCCCTGTCGGGAAAGTCACAACTAATCTGTCCCAGGAGATCCGTGTGGCTGGAGAAAACTGATAGGAAACAGAAAGGTAAGTTGTGTGTGTTCATGCTTGTGTTAAAGGTCCCCTATTATACTCTTTTTCATCAATATAGTATAGTTCTCAGATATATACAAAACATGTCTCTGACGTGTTTGGCTTGAAATACCAAACAGATTACCCATTGCAGCATCCCATAATCCCCTCTGTTTCAACCCCGTTACTTTAGATGAAAATAAGGAGCCCCTCCCCATGCCCCTCTGAGAGACTCAGCTGATCAGGTGGGGGGGTGGGGGTACCTTGGTTGGTGATTGGCTAATTTTCATTTCATTTCATTTCAAACCTTTATTTAACCAGATTGGTCCCATTGAGATCATAGATCTCTTTTTCAAGGGAGAGCTGCAGCATATAGGTTCCACATGAAACCTAAAACAATAAAGGACATTATACATTATATTTACAGGATACATAGTTATAGACATTTACAAGTGCCCATTGTATCAGCAAGCATTTCATTTAGCCTAGCTTTAAAAACATGCAGAGGAATGAGATTGCTCAGTTTCAATTCTTGCTGAAGATTGTTCCAAGCAAGTGGAGCTGCGCACATAAAAGCTGTCTTGCCTAAGACAGTCCTTGCTCTTGGCACATCTAACAAGACTACATCCTGTGATCTCAGACAATAGCTGCTTGCAACTCTCTGTGTTATCAGAGAGCAGATATAATACGGGAGTTTACCCAACAAAGCTTTATAGATAAACGTGTACCAATGACTGAGCCTCCGTACAGAGAGTGATGGTAAACCTGCCTTGGTATACAGTGTACAGTGATGTGTAAGCGCTTTACAAGCCAAAGAAATCGTTATGACATCGTAAAGTGGATAAAACAGGTTTTTATATAAATGGATCAGGACTAAAAGAGAGACTCTTTTGTCCATTTCTCTTAACACAGAGGGGACACATATGTATGTATAAAGACATGGAAAAGTGGATTTTGCACAATAGGTGACCTTTAAGCACTGTATCCAGTTGAGCCAGCATGCAATCAGTCAGAGTCAAAAACATCCCAGCTGACCTGATGTCAAGTGGGACCATATAGTTAGCAACTAGGGGTGTAACGGTACACGTGTGTACCGAAGTGTACCGAACGAATATAACGTTAAACGTAAACAATTGAGAACGTGAACAACTTTTTGGAAGTAATCTCAGGTGCTGCGTCGCAGCCAAGCGGCAAACTCTGGGGAAGAGCCGGGACGCCAATACTGAAGTGCCACACACTGCAGTTCATATATTGGCCGATAGGGACTGGCTGCAGAAAGGAGCAATTTCCATAGACCCCCATGTTAAAATGCCCAACTTTACAGCAGAAAAAAACATGTTTCTACCCATGGATGCAATAAATATTATTATGAATATAGTTAGGTTCTACCTTCATTATTATGGATCTGTGAGTGAATTGTTTTCTAACACGACCCTTTTATTTATATTAGGTCTTAAAGTTTTTGGATAAATTAGGGCGTGGTCACATTGAGTGACGGCTCTGTCAAGTGACTGCTGCTGCTAGCTTCTTGTCTCTCTGCTACCTGCTCCGTGAAGCAGCTACAGGGACTCTGCCTGGTCAGTTCATCCAGGAAACACAACTTGAAGCCGGCCGCGGCTGTTTGTTCTTCATGCTTATATATCGGACTATTGTGACTCGCTCTGCGGTTAAAACAGACGGTGCATGCATGCGGTTTTACGGTAAGTGAAAATCGAGTACTTTATTTATGTGTTAATGATTTTAATCGGCTACGTAATGAATGTTAAGGCTTGGTTTAGTGTGTAAGCGAGTGGTAGCTACATCGGTGCTAACTATGCTAATCGTAGCCTCCAAGTTAAAAACATAGACTGTATATATATAAAGGTTAAAACGAAATAGACAAGTGTTAAGCGTTAAGTGGGATAATACTGTAGAACAAACGGCTTCTGTTTGAGGTTATAAAATAAGGTCATTCTTGTAACGTAGAGAGATATTTTATTATGTATGCATCGCTAAGGTTAATTTAAATTGGCTATGCTCAAGTATGTAGACAAGCTAACGTCGAAGTAGTGTATGTGAAATCAACCTCACAATAAGATATGTGTATATTACAATTATTAATGTCATATTTCAAGATGATTACTTAGATATTACAATATGGTTGGTTGAGCTGGAGCATTATTGAGCTTACACGTTAACGTCACAGTCATCTGAAGAACAAACCCAAACCTTGTTGTTTTTATTAATTGCATTACCAAATGGGTATCAAATAAACAGTAAGCATTGGTAACACAACTTCCAAAGTTACAGTAAAATAAAAAGGACCCTGACTCGGACAATACACAATCCAACATGTTCAACAGAAGAGAATCAGTTATATTGTTTGTACACATGGTACTTTACATATATATATATCTGTTTGTTTAAGGTGTCCAGGTGATGCAGACAGGCTGGACCAGAGAGTGAGAGACAGAACTGGACTCCTCACAGCAGTGAACTTCAGCTCAGGTACAAAGACAATTTTTTTCATACTGTACAAAGAATAAAGAAAGATATTGGTTTAAATAAATGAAGTATTGACTTGAATACACTGATATGTATTCCATTAAACAATACTAAATACTAGATCACCTACACATCAGTTAAGATGAGGGGTGTTTCCATGCAAAAAGTTACATTTTAGATATTTAGCAATATGACTTTGTCAGCTTTCTAATTTAATGTATTGAAGGCAAAGATATTTAACACATAGTGAGAACTGCTACTATTTATCTCTCAATATTGTCTGTAAAAAACGTGGTAAAAGTTATTCTTTCAGTGAGACAACAGAGCATGCTTCGACAGTTGCACTACCTTTTGTAACAGTTACATATTATTTTGATAATAACATATATTTCAATGTTGATGAACTTCATACTGTTCATTCATAATAGTCTTTGTAGCTCACTGTTGAAATAAAAAAAAAACATTACAATTACAAAATAATTATATCTACAGCCCCTAAACACACAGCTTTCATAAATAACACACTTGTTGTGCAATAATATGTTTTATGTTTCCTGTCATTTTTGTTAGGAAAGGACATGCCCGAAAGACACGACATCTTCTCCTTCTCTGAGGGTCAAGAAGAACATCCAAGTGGAACATTAAAAGCTGATGTTATGAGATTTTAAGACCAGTACAGGACATTCACTAAGAAACTACTTTTATTGTGAAAACACAGTCAGCTGATCGAATGCACCTATTTCCACATCTACACTCCATCAGCTGATTATTTCTATTTGCCTCGCTTTATGAGCTTCACATCACTTGTGCCTTGTACCGCAGAGTTTGCAACATCACAAATAAATGGGGCCAATCTTCAGTCAGATGTGAATGTGTAATCTAACATTTTCAGTAAGAATAATGGACAAAAGGAGTGCAAATACAAATACAATTTATTGAAATGTGAACCAAAAGTTAATCAAACATGTTTTAAATAAAAAGCACATATGGACAGAAGGTGTAAACCTATTAAATGTATAAGTAAACACATATAGTCAAATAACGTGACAGACTAGGCCTGTGCAGTTGGTATCAGCTGTGCCCAGCATGGGCTCCTCCATCAGGCCTGGTCCTCCTCCATCAGGCCTGGTCCTCCTCCCTCAGGCCTGGTCCTCCTCCCTCAGGCCTGGTCCTCCTCCCTCAGGCCTGGTCCTCCTCCCTCAGGCCTGGTCCTCCTCGCAGAGGAAAGACCCTCAGTCCTCTCCAAACCAACAGACCGGACGTCCATCACACGGAGGTTTCTCCCTGAAGTCTCTGCAGCTCTCTGGACACCATGCTGTCTCAATCCGTCCACACTGAATATGAGAGGGGAAAAATGAAAATAATAAATGCTTTAGACAATAAGAAATATAAAGTTGAGTTGCTCAGTTTTTTTAGATTGTCAATACTATTACTGTATAACTAATATATCAGGTTAAGAGGCACATTCAAATAAAGATTGGTCTTTAAATACATGTTGTCTTTTGAATTGTTTGTCTAAAGTCAAGGATCTAGAACTGGTACTTAGTTTTAATGATACAGTCTGGTTATTATGCTGTTTGGAGGAGGCCTCACAGGTAAGAGCACTAACTAGCTACCATCACATGTACCTTAGCTTGACTTAAATGTATTAAACGTATAATTAAGTGATATCAAAATATAAATAACTAATGTCATGCGAACATATTAATAGTTGCTTGATTCCAGTGTTGAATTTAGCACAATTGCATACAAACATTAAGGGATTTTAAGACTGAAGTATTATGCTAAAAACTCAATAACTTAGATTATTATTTATAGTTTTGCTGAATAGTTTCATGTTTGCTTACCTTAGAAACGTAAAATGCGACGGCAGTGTGCAGATGGGGAGCATGTTAGCTTAGCTTGGTAGCTTCAGCTAGCTCTGGAACTTCCAGCTTGGTGGCAGTATGGATGTATAATAAGAACTGGATACAGCGTGGGAGGCGGGGCCTCATTCATTCCTATGAGAGTTGCTCATTCGCGCATGATGATAAAATGGCCCAACTTTTGAGAGAGCGAAACGTCACAGATTACCCGGCATGCCTGAGAAGTACCCGTATGTGCGCTCATAGCGCATGCGCAACTTTAACCAAAATGCTCGTTCACATCAAGCACGTCAATTTGCGTACTCGTAACAGCACCGTGCGTTCATGACAGCATGGTAATGATTTGTTATTATGATGGATTTGATATTAACCAGGCGGCAGTTAGCAGCTAGCGGCTAGCTAGTAATGATGCTAATGTACACATCAATCGGTATGTACTTATATTATGTTGTAAGTTAGGATCTAGTGATATCCAAGCAACAGAGCTTCATTTAGCATGAAATAATTATTGCACTGTATATATATATATATATATATATATATATACACACAGTGCAATAAGCTTCTTAGTGCAATAATAAGCTACAGGGACGTTAATCTAACGTCGGTAATATTAACTTTATTTAATACAACATTTACGGTACAAGATTTAATCATACAGCCCATGTAGTATAATATTTTACAAATGATGAATTACAGCAAACATGTGCAATATATCCATTATTACAGCTCCGTGGGCTGGCAGTAAGGCGATATGGGTCCGTTGTTATTGTGCATCCATGGGTAAAGATAAACGCATGTGGCATGTAGTGCTGAACACGTAACATGAACGTGCCGGGAGGCGCGGTTCAGTGGGTTAGATGCGCGTTCATAATGCCGAGGGAAATAACTCTCAGAATAACGTTATTAGCACATTTTTACAACTTGAGGAACGAATGTTTTTAATAAGGGCTATACAAGTGTTCATACTGGGTAGTTTATTTAGTTTAAAAAATTATCCAACGATTTACAGACCACTCTTTCCCCATGTAAGTCAATGGGAAAAAGTGTTTCCGGGCCTGGCAACCAAACGAATGTGCAGTACCGCCGTTTGGCCACCACGAATATTTTCATCTGAGTCCGGCGCACTTCCTGGGGGCTTGGGTGGCAGCAGGTCCCGCCTCGGCTCCGCCTCTTTGCCCTTATTTGGAGCAGGCTGGAACAGGCGGGAGTTGAACTCTGACGTCACTGTCGAGCCGTTAGTGGCCGACTCTGCCTACTAAGGGCTTCTCGGCAACTCTGCAGAATCCTATGGGTGACGTCACGGACCCTACGTCCATTTATATAGTCTATGGTCGCAGCATTCAGAGTAATTTGCTCACATTGGGTTCAACGCGTCATAGAGCAACCAAGTCATTTAATTGGACGAGAGGCATACTATGAGAGCTGGTCAAATTTAGTCAGTAATTTGAGGAACTGTCGAAATGGTGAACGCAGATAAAGTTGAGCTTGAAAATCCTCCAGCATCATTCAAGTCTCCGGTTTGGGAACATATTGGTTTCGCAGTTACATACAAGGATGACGGACAAATACAGGTGGACCGAACCAAAGCTGTTTGTTGGCATTGTTCAACTAAAATAGGTTACGCGGCTGGCAATACATCAAACTTGCACACTCATTTGAAAAGGCATCACCCGAACGTGAATATCACCGGTACCAAAAGAAAAATGACTGAAGTGCAAACCCAACTCCCACTAGCATTTAAACCTCCAACACTCGCAAAAAGTTCAGACCGAGCCAAAGCTATTACAAACACCAAATATCCTTATGTTGCCATGTTAGCAAAGCGCTACCTGACTGTATCTGCTACCTCTGTCCCTAGCGAGAGGGTGTTCTCCACAGCAGGAGACATTGTTAGTGCCAGCAGATCTGCCCTTTCGGCAAGCAATGTGGACAAGTTCATCTTTCTTTAAAAAAACATGAAAATACAATGACAAGCCTAAAGTCAAAATGGCTGCTTGGGTACTAGTACAGTAGAATACAGTTCAAATACAGATGATTTCAGTTCATCGAAATGCTGCACCTTAATGTTTATTTTTATTATATGTTGTATTTATTTAAGTGTTTAATAATAATTAAAAACCCAACTAATATTTTATGTTTTGTGAGTATTAGTACAGTAAAGTTAAAATACAGATTATTTCAGTTCATCGAAATACTGCACCTTAATGTTTATTTTATTTTATTATATTTTGTATTTATTTGAGTGAATACATTATTCCCAGTTTAATAATAATTAAAAACCCCAAAAAAACATTTTATGTTTTGTGATCATTTTTTCTGCTGTACCGAAAACGTACCGAACCGTGGCCTAAAAACCGAGGTACCTACCGAACCGAAATGTTTGTGAACCGTTATACCCCTATTAGCAACTGAACTGTGTTCGACATTAAATGTTAATTTGAGGCGTACTTTGTTAAGATGTTTCACGGGGAGTAGTGTGTGAATGCTTGCCGTTGATTTGGTAAATCTACTGCACCAATGTGATTGCATATGTCCATAGTCAATCACAGTGACTTGACATGATTTACACTTTGTTTTTATGCAGCTTGTAACAATATAAAAGGTGTATGTCCTAAAATGTGCTTAAAACTCCACCATTTATTTTTATTTAACAGCCTTGAACTTAAACGTAGTGTTTTGAAAATGTACATGGGAGATATCCGCATTTGCTTTTCTCTCCGAGTGTCTGTCGGACAGCATTTCCCCACCCGTCTACATATATAAAAGTCAAATGAGAATCTTTGTTCGGGCTGGTCTTATTCTTAAAAAACAGACAATCATTAACAGTATGAAAAGGACTTCAGGAAGAAGGATAGTACATCCGTTAGAATGAGCTTCAGACAAACTAACAAACAGCTCAAGTAAACAAACGGAGGCATATGTTCATCTGTGTTTTAAACCGATTCTCCATCGTAGACAGCCAACACCAGACCCCCCCCCACACTTCACCCCAAGCTAAGGCTATCAGACAACTAAAGCTGCAAAAGTAAAATGACCTGGTAACTGTTAAAGCCCTTGAGAGAGTTTCATCTATCAACCCTGAGACTGGATTAGATACTGTATACTCCTCTGTGTTCCACAGACCAAAGCATAGGACTGGCTTCAAATGCAGAGAACTCAGGGATGGACATGTTTTGATTTAGAGGAAGTGGTCTATGGCCCGGCCATGTTTACAGATGTTTGTACACATATATATATTCCTGAGTAAATGTTAACGAATAAGAAGTACAACAAAGAAATGAAGAAGTAAGAGCATGTAAAGGGTTTTAAATATCACTATGAGTTTAAGATATAAACTGTAAGAATGTCATCTTTAATCTCCAGAGACTGATAAGACCCAGTTGGTGAATCTGTCAGTTTATGTTCCTTGTCCCCTTCCCTTTCTCTGTGTACAGGCTAGCCACACCGCTGTGGTCCTGCCCTCCTGGCCTGCAGGTCAACGGACGGACCGATTACCCACAAGTCCTTGACACAAGACAAATCTGAGCGCTTTCATCTGTGCCGGTGGGTCGCCCCTCAAAGCCTTGTTACAGGATTGGCGCTCACCAATTAGCACAATTAGCTTTTGCCAAGCCGCCGGCAGCGTCACATGGCACAGGCTTTGCACTGATGGTACCTGACAAGCTGGCAGATCAGTCATGTCTGCCATCACAGGGTGTATGCTGGTTGCAGGATGGACAGCAAACCATCTCTTGAAAAAAACAAAACCCCTACATACACATACATAAAAACAGGCTGTTGACAAAAGGAAAGCATATCAAAGTATGTATCACTCAGGAATAATACAAAAATAAAACCAGCACTATGCTTGTCCTAATTTGAGTTTTATTTATTGATAAAGGTTGATCCAAAACTAAGATTCAAGTGTGTGGTTTAATATGATCGGAAAACATTCCAGTGATCGCAGTCACTTAATGGGGACTCTGTATTCTTTGTAGAGAACATTCCTTTGGCAAAGTACGATAAAAGAAAACCTTGAAGACTTGTCAGTCTTGTGATGGACTTGTTAAGTTCTTGTCTTGGTTTTTATAAAGCTACACAGTCATATATCCCAAGCTGTCATTTGTCTTTTTAGGACATGGAAAGGGTTTGTTTGTGGGGCCCGATTCCCTTAATGTTTTATCCAGAATGCTCTGTTAAGGGGCTCCCATGTCAAAGTCTTTCTAGGAGATAAAAAACATTGGCAAATAAAGTGGCTTTATGGGGGGGGGGGGATATCCAAGTCAAACTTGCCAAACTAAAAAAAAAAACTTGGTGACCTAACAAAATATTTGTATTACATATTATTATATGTGTGAACAACTGACAGGAAATTAGTGGGGTCAACAAAAGAGCCATCATCCACAATGGTGCCACACCTAACAAGTGTAGAATATATGAAAAATGCTGGAACTGTCCATCAATTCCTCATCACTGATGTGACAGCTTGATAAGTTTGTGTTCACAAGCACACGTACCAACCAGATTATACAAAAACACAAGCAAGAGCCCGTGGCCTGGATACAATTGTTGTGCTGATAAGAGAGGCCCAGACGATGAGCAGGGAGATAAGCAGAAGGGGAGGTCTGGGGCGCTGACGTTCTGCTACAATACTGTTTTTTCCTCAGCCTTGTCATTGAAATCTCTGAGCCTGGCTACACTAAGTATCTTAGGTAACACTGCTTGAGATCAGTATCTCCCCTCAAAACAAGAAGCCAGGAAGTGTTCCGTCTGTCATTATCACAATTCACCCAGTGCTGTGGTTTTCCTCTTCACATCAAATCCATTCTTTATAGTTTCCTTCCCAGGGATCTTGTGTAAGTTAGTTTTTTTAAACCCTTCCAGCTGAGGACAGTAAAGGAGAGGGAGACCAGCATCTGTGTATGTGTGTATCTACGTGTGGTACACTCGGAGTGCAGCTGAATTCCTGAGGGTGAGCAATGAATTGACCACATAACATTATGGCGTGTGTCGGGTGTGACAAAAGGAGGAAGTGAGGTCATGGCAGAAAGGTTTGTTGAGGTAAAACACGACTGTTTGATTTCATGCATGCATAAATGAGCACATCCGCACAGCTGTTCATGGATGGGCGTGTTAAAGCCACACTCCTTGGGCGCATCTGGAGGTCTTGAAGAGGAGACAAGTTAAAAGAGCGAGCTAATTTTCTGGCCTGAGTACCAAAGACTCTCAAATGAAAACATTCCCATCTCGTTTTGTCCTCGCTCTTCCTATCATGTAGCTGTTTGCAATCCACATGAAAGAATCAAAATGCAATCTGCACTAAGACACCTTATCATCAGTTGATAATCGCACCGGGAAGGAGCCGTTCCAAAGAAAGAAAAACATAGTGAACTCAAACTTACGTCAGCAAAACAACAATCCAATGACCAAGGCTGAGCATTCACACATAAAGTATTATGCACAGAACTGGTTTCGAAACAACTCGGTGTATGTTATTCCCTGTAACCAAATCAAATGGACCACCTGTATCAGTCAGTTGCTCCCACCTTGGGTGTTTTTTTTGACTGCTTTGGAAATAAGTCACAACAATGAAGTCATCCAATGTCTGGTAGAGAAAAGAGTGCGTTTTAAATAAACTGTTCCAATAGCTTTTATTTCCCGAACCACATCCTTAGTTCTGATCGCTTTTTCTCTTAAAGAAAATAGATATTAACATAGCACTGTTGTTCTTTGCATGGTGGACGGAGAAGGCATTATGGACTTCATTTACACTTCATGCATACAACCAAATACAAGACGCACCGCACCACTGTAGCATTCATCTGATCCATGACAAGTTCAACCACTGAATGCATGCACACTGTTCTAAACTAGTGGAGGACTAACTCCGATTCGCATGTGGCACAGGAAAACAAACAAGCAGTGCAATCAGAGATAAGATCTGGACATCAGAGGCGCACACATAAAGAAGTTAAAGTATAAATGAAAGTGTCTTTAACTGTGTTTTATCCAGATAAGAGAACATGTTAAAGACAAGTAAGGGTATATGAGACGATTGCTGCAAAAGCAATATTGCCAAAAAGTAAAATGTTTGACCAATTAAGTACAACTTAACAAAAACAAAACGTATGGATCTATTAATCTATCTGTGATTTAAGAATGTTTAGATCATTGAAAATAAGAGAGGCAACGTTAACGTTTAAGGACAACAATGATTATGGTAATTTCCCATACAGACCATTGTCCATTATCACCATGAGGATATGGACAATGTTAATGGTTTAGTGAATGAAGCGGCTCAATCGTGGTGCAGATCTATGTTAAAGGGCGCAGACTGGTTTTCTTGTCACAACATTCAGTTTGAGCCCTGAAGACAGAGAAAGCGTTATCCTCTTATTGTCATGGAGAGTAGTGCTTTGGAGACTTGAGGCCCAAAGGCTAGAGGAACGTTAGCCCTAAATCTGCTTTGGGGATAGATAGACATTTGCATGATGGAAGGACATCCTCAGAGGAAGGATTTGCGCTCAGTCAATGGAGTTAGGATAGAAAATGACCTTTATACCAGCTTGATTATCACTTCACATATGAAATATATGGTTGTGCATTTAGGTTTGAACAGGAGTCCCACTTCCACTACTACAGTTCCAAGTGGTTGTAATGAAGGGAAAGGGGGGAAAAAGGAATGGAGGGATATTCGTCCTAACAATGTGATGCAGATCCCTTTAGAACAGGAATTGCTCAACAAAAACTCTGTAAAGAAAAGGCATACTTGTGCGAGACAGCTAAACTTTGAGCGTGGGTGAGCTAGGCCTATTTAAACTTTGATGGTGTAATTTACCGATGTGCAAGTATCTGTGGTTAAGCAGTCAAAGCAATTAAAACCGCTTGTACCGAGTTTGCAAAGACTTGTGCATGTTCACACAGTCACGTAGTATATCGACACATCTTCCAGCCTCATTACACCCCTGTATCTCCACTCAAGTGGAAAAACACCCCCGTCACTTTCCCCACAGCAGTTCCCAGTCATCATCCACCCCTTTCACCCTTCCTCAAAAAAATCCGTGAAGAGGTCAACCGAGAGATTAAGACCCTTCAAATGGGGTCATGGAGATCAATGATCAAACAGAGAGCCAGGCCCAGCCCCCATGCCCCCTCTCCTCCCACTTTATTTCAGGAAGCCTGATAATAGAGACAAAAAGACAGGCTAACTACTTCCCTTCACCATGACCCAACCAGCCACTTAATCTCTGGCGGTGGCCTCACCTGTCACTGACAGTTCCATCAATCATTGATTAAAACATCTGCATTGAATGGGTGTGAATCTGTACATCTGTAAGTAAATATATGTGTGAACTACATTACCAACGGCTTTAGTCTAAGGGTAGGAGACAACAATAAAATAACTGAACCTATTTAATTATATTTTAATCACAACTTACTACATTTTAAATTAGCTAGAGAAGCTCACATCCAAAAGCACAACCCATCACACAATAGGGCCATTCATTATAGGACTTGTCAAAAGCGTGCAATCATACAAGTCACAGTGATATGTTGTTTCTCATGTTGTACTCTGTATTGCTCCGTGCATCCAGAAGAGGCAACATGCATAGGTCCAGTTAAACCTCTTGCATGGGAAAAACACTTTGTTGGTTGTGGGTTTTCCATCATTGTGTGAGCCACATTCCTGCGGACCACAGGAGAACAGAAACTGGCTGTGGAGAAACCCACTCAGCTGTGGGGTTGGTGAGGTTGTTCCCTCCAGAAAAAACACGCCTTCCAATGAATTATACGTGTCCACATTCTGGAGGAGTTTCAGGATTTCTAGATGTAAAAGCTAGAATACTTATAGGGAGTTCAAACATGTGGAAAGAGAGAAAGGAGGACTTGAAAAGAGATCAATGTATGACACAAGGTTTGAATGGTTAACGCATTGACTGCATCCCTTACATCAAGTTGTGAAGTAGAGGAGCTGTACCAACAAAGACACAGATATATTTGATAGTTCTCAGAGTCAAGTTACTGTTATAATATAGTCAGTATTTCCCCACAATGTTCTGAAAGGATATGCGTGTCAATTAAAGCATGGTTAGGGAAATGAATGAATAAAAAGGAACAGCGAGTGAGCATAAGAGAGGCCATGGCCTCCAGTTTCTAGTACTTAATCATTGGAACATATTGATCGTTTTCTCCTTTAATAGCTAGAATCCCTGTACAGACTTTAAAGGATTGATTGATTGAAAAAAATATTAAAATGTTAGTCAGTGCAGAATGTCAGTGCAGAGTAGAGACACACCGAGGAAGGGATGTGCACCACGATCCTGAATGAGTACAAATGCCATTAAGAACCAAACACACATGTAAATGAAGGGTTAAATCCAAGGTGACTGGCAAACAGTGACTTCTTATATGCACTGCAGATGCAAAGTCTCACTGCACCACTCATCAGGTGGCATTTCAGGATATGTGTAATGCTTTCTTTCACTGTCTATCACCCCCTCCTCAGTGTGTCCCTCTGACACATTCAGACATACACACTATGTAAGTGTTACAACGTAGAATATAGACACTTTTTGTGAATGTCTACGGTCACCAGATTTTAATAGAGTTTAAATCTGGTGACCGTAGATTTAAAAAAGTGTTTTTTTTATAAAGAATTGATTGCATTATAATTATTACTGTTTAACACACATGTAATGAAACCTGACTAGTTACAGTAAAAGTCAACTTCTGAGAGACTTTCCCACGACTTACGTGTTTATGTTGGTATTGAGAATGTGACAGCAGCGGTCAACAGCAGCAGAGAGAAAATATTCCATTTATAAGAAGAAATATTCTTTCTAGGATACGCTGAAGGCAAAACACATGAGACAAACAATGTGTGTCTGAGTGTATGTGTGTGTTTGCCTGTCTGCCTCTATCAAAACATGGCAAATTGATGATTAATGATCTTTTGCATTCTGGTTGGCGAGGAGGTGAAAATCTATCCTGGTTTCCATTCTGTGTCTTGATCTAATGATGTTTAAAAATACAACTTAACAATGAACAAGTCATTCACTTTATCATTTTTGCTGGTGTGGGGCAGAACACTTCCCAGTCGTGTGAGACGCATGGAGTGGCTGCTTGTTCTGTGCGGTGTAACTTTGTCACAATGCATAAGCAACATCAGATTTAGCTTTGGTACAGTGGAAACAGATGTGCTTCAATCCTTTCCAGGCTCTGTTGTCCTCACAATGGACTCAAGCATAACACGACTGTTCGGGATTGGATTTACTTGGGTATTAGTGTGTGTGTGTGTGTGTGTGTGTGTGTGTGTGTGTGTGTGTGTGTGTGTGTGTGTGTGTGTGTGTGTGTGTGTGTGTGTGTGTGTGTGTGTGTGTGTGTGTGTGTGTGTGTGGGGGATTGATAGTGTGAAAGAGAAAGAAGAAAGAGAAAGTATCCGGGGATGCTTTTCATGTTCAGTCTTACGGGGAATTTGACCACAATGTGTCTTCAATCTCGGAGGGGAGTCGTCATCACGCTTCTCGAGGTTAGATATAACAGCCCCCCCCCCCCAATTTATTTTTGCTCTGTTTTTTTTCATTGTCTCCATATGTTCTGTACTGTTGCCCTGTTTTCACTAAAGTGAGTTCAACCCCTGCTCTCCCCCTTTTATTTCTCCCCCTCTCAGTGACTCCAGGGCTCCATTGTTTTTTGTACCCTTCATCAGTTTCATTCTGTCTTCTATCTCTTCCTCAGATAACACAAATGCCAAAAGAGTCAAAAAGACCCCATGCGTCCACCTTCTAACATTGACAGCATTTTCTAAAACAAGAGCCCCTCGTGGACACAGGCCATTAGGCCCATCCATCCAAACAGACCTGCTTTGTTGAGGTGTTATATCAACAGGGTGACCTCCCCTCCACTCCTCCCCAGCTTCCTTGGGCCCCCCAACGGCAGGAGATTGATGTCAACAAGGAATTTTGTCCCACATTTCCTCCTACCTCCTCCAGACCCACCCTGCTCCTGAAAAACACTTGGCCCAGCACAGAGGGCCCCAGTGAGGCCTTAACAGGCCCGCTGAGCTGTAAGACTCCGCCGCCACCTCCTCTCACCCCTCGCTCTAGCAGTGCCAGAAACACCCTAAGTCACTAACATGACACCGTAAACAAGGAGTGCCCCAGAAAACGAATGCAAGTATGTGTGTGTGTTTAGGAAATGGGCCACCTTGTTCTGTCAACAGACTGGTTGCTGTGAGAAGGAGGTCAACACAGAGACGTCACCTGTGTACAGTGTCATCGCCAGCAGAGCTGCCAATAGAGTTCAGACCAACTCAATTTGGGCTTTTTCATGGGTGGTGCTTGTCAAACTTTCTCAAGAGACAAGAACCTGCAAAGCAGCTGCCGTCCTTTGAGGTTTTCCAAGTTCAGAAAGGCTGGGGGTCTGCAGTAAGACTGGAAAAGGCAATACATGTTCCAATAAAACAGCAAGAGTTCATAATTGTATTCATCTGTGGGCCTAATCTAGTTTTGCTATCTCGATCACAAACAGACACACTGGCACTGACTTCTATCCATGTAACATTATACACTATAATAACTGTCCAAGGGAATCTCCACTGTTATATACTGTTAGAACAGCATCATTTTAAATAGCATATTTGACGTTTAACAACATTTGCTGAAGAAAGCTTCAAAGCATGTCACTGGCAGCTGCACTTATCAAATATCAAAACCATCTTTGTAAAAAAGAGTAAACATTTATATATGTTGCCACAGAACAATCCTGTTTAATATATTTTTAAGAATTATCTTTATAACTCAATTATCCACTTTGTTAATTAGGTTAACAACATTTAAATACACTTTGCTTTCAATGCCATACATATATTAAATATTACAGCACCTGAGAGCTATGTTTGATCCTTGATTTGATCCTTTTTCTTTTTTAGTTTTTTGCTGGTATCATTATTATAAATATATATTTCAGCATGTGGTCCCATTTAAGGGCAGGTCAAATTCAATCTCAGGACACCTGTTTAAATTGAACTGTGTTCACATATGAGAGGGACCCAGTGAAACCAGTTCCATGCATCCCATATCCTATATACAAAATCTTACATACGACTTCTTGTTTTAATTTAAAGTGACCTGTCTAATAATCATAGCTTGACATTCTAGAACCGTTTAACATTTCAAAGGGATTACTTGCGATGTAACCAGACGGAGGTTTCCGGAGCAAATTGTTACAGTGGATTAAAGGCTACGACTAGCTAAGAAATGATTTATTTCGTTACCGATTACAGTAATCTTGAACAGGACTACAACATACAGTAGACTGTATATATAAAGGACTACAACCTTAATTCAGGAAAGAAAATATGTGCTTTTTTAAATTACCTGCTTTTCCCTTATGTTGATATATTTTGTAACAATTTACCTTCAGATGACTTACTTATACATGCAGAATATGAAAGGCCAAGATTATAAAGAGAGGATTGTTTCAACTTCTAAATGTAACATTGTTAACATTATTTTATATTACTTCAATTTACCATTCTTCTCTGTTCAAAATTTGTTTTCAAAATACTCACCTTTTCCCAAATGTACAAAATGTGGCTGTTCCTGTCCTAGTGTGCTAACCTTGTGATGACCTAATGAGTGTAAAGCTTCTCTGAGGCAAAAGTTTTCTGTGAAGTAGCTCCACTGGCCCAGAGCAATGTGCACTGACCCTTGCTGGAACTTTTTTACTTCGGAAAAAGCTAATGGAAATTCTAATAAATAATGAAAAGATAACATATATGGTGTAGACCTTTAAAGGAAACATGTGCATTTGAGGTTTGTCGGTCCTGCAAAAGAAATACACGCCTGAGCCACTTTTCTGATATTTTCATGCAAGCTAGGACAAGCTGAAACTCAAGGGTTCATGGTGATGCTTCATTCTCATTTTTAAGTTGTTTTAATTGAATATGCATCATGCCATTTATGCTCATTCAAAATACACTATTCCTGACCCCTAAGGAAAATCAGCTAGAAAGACAGAGGTAATTCACAGTTCAAGCGCACACAGCCTAAATAAATGAGTGGTACTGTGCGAGATTACTGTGTTCGGAAGTGCAGTTGGACACCGTGTTCATAATCTGACACTTTTTCGAGTTCACTCCGAGGTCTGATGTCATGCTTCCAACAACCCAGAGGATGATACCATCTTGGAAATGGGAAGTGGCATTTCTTTAATTGTGCTTTTATCCTCAGCTGAGAAGACACACTGCACTTACACTGGATCACAAAGGCCAGTGCTATTGGTACTTTTAGTGTAACTTTCATTTAATATTAAGCAACTCTGCTCTACAGTGGAACATTTTGACAAGCTTCATCAATAAGTTATATGAAGACATAAATATTCCCTAACTTCCTAAGACAAACCTTAACAAAAGTTAGGGGCCTTAAGAACAATGCACCTTACAAGTTGGCAGATCTAGCTTGATAACTATCATTAACACAGCACATCCTTATATTTATAATTAAGAAGCTGGTTCAGTTATGATGTATGTGAAGGCTACTATCAGCAGTTTGTGGCAACATAGTCATAAATGTACAACAAACTAATTAAACTTCAACATATATAGCATAATAATTAAATAGATTGAAGGTAGTATTGCCATTTGGGAGATCATGCTGGAGAAATGATGGAAAACAAAAGCTTTGACCTGCTTGTTTTACTATCTGCTATTAAACAATAAAAACCTTAAAGAATTCACAGGGTGCTATATTGGGAAACTGGCACAGAAATGTAAATGTACAATCGCCACTCCATGGAAACATAGAAAACTACTTTAGGCTAAACAGAGTCATTCTATGTTTCAGCAGCACTTTGCATTAATATGTACCTAGAGGGGACTGAGTGATCTTTAATGTTAAAGGTGGGGTAGGTCATTTTGGAGAAACCGGCTCGAGTGCGTTAGAATTTGAAAATACACAGCTGGAAAAAATCTGCCACTTCCTCACAGAGCCCCTCCTCCAACACACACGAACGCACACATGACCAGTGAGGGCACGAGATAAGTGTGTGCACAGATGGAAGGCTGACAGGCAGGTAGGCCATCCAGTTACTTTAGCCGGGCCGACTCAGATGATTGGTCGTGCTTTTTACAGTACTACGGCTTCCACTGATGACATTTTTTTATGGATTTTTTGTCAAAGCACTTCAGATATTCATTGCTATCGGGATGTTAAGAGCATTCCATGGAATATAACAAAAAGAGTATCTCGAGCCGGTTTCTCAAACTTACCTACCCCACCTTTAAGCTTATTTTATTTGTATATCTTTCCAAGATGTAAAGTTCCATAAGGGAGATGAAAGCTGCTCTAAAGTGAAGTCGAAGTGAACGCTTGGGAACCTTGGGAGAACTGAAAATAAACCCCAGGAAGAGACCCCTGTGGATGCTGAGCAAATGTTTGGTTAACATATAGAGGGTTTGCCCTCTTGCACTCTCCAGTGGTTGAGTGGTCTTACTATTTCGTACATTTTTATGTTTTATTTCTTAAAATTGTGACACGATATTACCTGAAGCCAGACTGTTTTTAATGACAACAAGCACAGGTTATTACTACGTTCATGAGCTTGACATACAGTATTGTATAGAGTAAACAATGTTGTACTCAGCAGAGATGACTTATGAGTCACTGAACACTAAGCTCCTTCAGTGACACAGCCATGACTCAAAAGGCCCTCATTATGACCATGTCAATTAAAACACACAAATTACAAAGAACTTAGTAAACCACTCCAGATAAGAGTATCTCTTTTGTACCAACAACTGAGTTCAGTGCAACCAGTTCTGTGGTCTAGCCTGCTGTAGAAATATACTATTGACTGTCAATCAAATTAAACAAAATAATTAAATATTTCTGACACTAATGACAGTTGATTATAAGCAACAGCTTTTCAATCAACAACTTTATTAATCCCGCAAGGGGAAATTGGTTATGAGCAGCTGTCATATACACAGGCACTGGCAGGAACATACAGGAAGAAAGCATACAGATACACCCGGGAGCAGAGATTCCAATTTACACGATAAATAGTTCATAGCATCACAATAATAAATAATCAAGTTAAAAAGCCTTTCAACAATTTAAAAGTTTGAGTACAGAGGGGATGAAAAGCAATTTGTCTAAAGAGCAGATAGAGCATATCTACGCCCTGATGGCAACAGATGACATTCATCCGCAAGAACAAGACCTGTTGGCTTGTCTCTAAATAGGATGTATGAATAATAATAATAATAATAATAATAATAGAAGTAGACAGTATTAAACAATTGCCTCAGTACTGACATCACTAGACTCTGCCAACCTCATCAACTCACATTATGTAAGTCATTCATTACGAACACAAATGACCCTCCCAATCGGCTGACAAAGGGCCTTTAGGCGACATGAGCCAATCTCATGTGTCACCATTGTTTGCAAACAGTTCATAAATTCAATACTTCGAGAGAATGATGCAATGATGGGTCAAACATGGCAGAGGACACATCACGCTAAGGCCCCTGGGCGAGTGTGGGCCGCTCACAGACTGGATTCATTGGCTACGTCACACTTTAAGCGTGACTATAGCCGCTACTGCTTGAGTGCAACCAATCCATACTGATAAAACAGACGGAACGGCAGGTTTTCCTCAATTGCATTTAGTTTGGGTCACAACAGAATCCGGTACAGAACGTCTAGAACAGCAACACTGGAGGTCCAGACCAAGAAACGAAGATGATCCTCTCTACAGGAACTAACCTTTGCAGATGGTCACTTGAACAAAAAGAAAGACTGCATCTGATTCCTGGGTACTGCATTGAAAACCTGTCAACTTTATTTTGGATTAGAATGTCACAGTCAAAAAAGATGGCTAAAAGTGGAGTGGAAATTTAAACAAGATGAACTTACTGAAATTAGAGCTATGCTGGATCCCGAAAGATCATTTTGTATGTTTACGTTTATTTTATTGTTCTTGACTGTGGTCAAAGACACCTTACAAGGTAAATGCATTTCTGCCACTTGTATCTATGACCTTATCCTTTCAGTCACTACATACAGAACTACATTTCAGCCATTCAATGTCTCCTTTTTTTTTACCAGGAAGATGACCAGTGTAAATCTCAGAAAAGCTCTTTTCTACTCCTGGGTCCTTTCCCTTGGGAGCTTTCTGGTTATGTGTAACCTCTGCGGAAAACATAAAGGTTATTAGTCCTACAATGTTGCCCTTTCCAGAAAGAGGCATGCGTGTCGTGTTCAGAAGTTGCTCAAGTGTTCCTTCCACACTGTCCAGTAATATCCCCAGTCAAGGAAAACCAACAGGCCATCTTTATGAACTTCCCAAACTGCTTCCAAGTTTGCTCGAACAGAAGTTTCGAGACTCCAAATTCGAGTCTGCTGCTTCATAAATCTGTTGGGCAAACCAAGCCTCAAAGCTTCACTCTATAAACATGACAACCTACTTCAACCGTGGTAGCAGGTACTGACAAGATAAGCACCTGGCCCTTCGCCAAGGACACATTTGCGAAATGAAAGGGAATAAGGTTACCTGGTTGGTCGTCCTCGCTGCAGGCTTGTCCTGGTGGTTGGCGAGGATGAGGAAGGGCAGTGTGCAGAGCTGCGGGTGCTGCAGGGCCGAGTGGAGCTCGTTCCGTGCTGCCTCGAGCTCCTCATCTGATGAAGCACTGTCCAATACGAAGACTACGCCCTGTGATCCTTGGTAGTAACGACTCCAATATTTCTTGATGTTGTCAGCTCCTGTAGACGGATATGACGCCATAAAATGATCATGGTACATACAATTTGTTAAGTTAAACATCCACAGTACTTGTTACACTTTATAAATAAAACACTTAGCTTTGAATTATTAAGTTCAAACTACATCTTTTCCTGACAAACCAGGAAGCTCAGCAGCTCCTACATTCCTGTGGAGTGGATAGTCGAGCTAAAGTCAATTCATAAACTCACTGGATTATTCAAAGGTCACAATGACATTAACTTGAAACTGAACGCATGTGGTTCCTTTTCTGTGTGCTAACTTGTAGCAAATGTGTTCATCAAAATGGTTTATTCACAGCAACTTTATTTGTTATGTAATGTAAGATATTAGAGGAGGCATCTATATCGTTACAAAATGTGTGAGTAGAGTCCCTAACACCTCCTCTCTCCTTACTGACAGTGTAGCCAATGCTTTTGTAAAGGAAATACATTTTCTTAGACATTATTTTGATCTTGAAGACAAAATAATGCACATTTTCCTCAATGTAATGATACCTGGTCAGGATCTGGCCAAGTCCCATGTGCTTCATAGGATATGTTTAAACTGTAGCCGTTTTCTACCTGAGCTGCAACACTAAAGATGGCTTAATGTCATCCTAAAAGTGTCCATCCTTTCACAATCACATCTCCAATCTGTTTCACTTAACCAGCAGTGAGAAAGGTTAGTTTGTGCTTCTAAAGAACATTTTTATTATATTACTATTCAACCCGGGAAGATAAATTGTTCCTTGTAAGATTGGGAATGAATGCCAGATGACAGCTTCTTCTGTTGCCCTCTCTTCATTAATGCCGACAAAATCACTCACCACCACAAACTACGATGTGCTACTCACTTCCTCCGTGTTACTCATGCTACTTTACCATTGGGGCATCCTGCTCCACTTGTGAATTCTGGAATCTATTGTAAATGAACACACGTTTACCACAGCTGCTGATCTTCTTTCATTTTAAACCACAAACAGGAGGTGTCACTAGATGTAGTATCGCAGATTATCCTTAAACATGGGAAATACAAAAGATAATCATTTTAAGTGGGTTAAATGTGCCCTTTACATTTTATTGAGTAAAGCAGTAAGAACAGAGAACATTTAGAGTTAACTCAAGAACCAGACGTGTGAACCAACACATTTCCTTTTCATCTCAAATACACCTTGTATTATAGTAAATACGCCATTGTACTTTCAGATTGAAATCTTCTCAAATAAAAACAACAAACAATTATCTTGTCATCTGCTCGTACACTTCGATTCCACTTCGTTACAGAGTGGAATGCTGTACTTTTTAAGATGTTTTCCATTAAATCGTTGAAAAGTGTTTGTTCTACACACGCACCAAACTTCTCTGCACCACATACACACAACTACACAATCTCATTGCAAACACAAGTAAATGCAATTGCTTTTACAAGGTTTTTTTACTTTCTGTCGTTAAAACAATCCGTTTCCGTCCGGTGAGGTTACTTCCTTTGCAATCTTGTGAAATGTTGTTTTATTATTGTTGCTCATAGTAAGGTCGCAGCCTAGATGTGACGAACTGTGAGGCTGGCAAATGTTTAAAGTTTAAACATCATCATCTCTCAGTGACATTTTACCTCCCTTCCCTCATGCTCTCCCTACCTCTTTCTTTCTTTTTCTTTCTTTTTCTTTCCTACTCTCACCTCACACTGGAGTGGAAAGCTATCAGACAAAGTGGCACTTGGGCGATTGACTAGGAAGTTTCCATCATCTTTGCCTGGAAATGATGGGATATCCATCAAGTCTCATTGGATCTCATTGGCATCTTCTGCCACCTATTGGCCTGACAGGAGGATTTCCAAACATGACGTAATGATTCTTGGGGGATGCTGCTGGCCGCCCTACTACATAGCATTAAACAAATAAGTGCACCATGAGTAAGACTTCCTTTGCTTTGTTTTATCACTTCCTCACTACGTTTACAACCCTTAAACCCCAATCATCTATATATAGTTTGTAATTGTTTAAAAGCTTATGTTTTAAACTTTTGGATTTTCCCAAGATATAATTAGCCAAAGGTCAACTGAACAAGAGGTAAACATAGCATGTCGGTGAAAGTCTTATCTCTAACTGACCCTGTAAAGTACTGACTCATCGTCTGGATGATTTATCGACTTATTCATTCAATATATGGGTTTAGACTGTGGGAGCAAGAAAAAATAATTGCCAATGTTTTAAAAAGGACTTGAACAAATAATTGGAATGAACTTCTTGTACACAGTACGGTCCAATCGTCTGGCATGTTTGGTTGGGTGCACCTGATGGAAGAATCCACAATACTTTCAAGATTTACAATTATTAAATATTTTTCTTGCATTCCCTAAACTTCTCGTGTCTTCGAACAAGTTACGACTTCCATTTCCCAGAATAAACATCAACATCCTTTCCATTGCCTGGACTGTTCAATGTGCAGAGAGCAACAAAGCAAGCTATCATGTGAGTAATGGCAAAAGAGCAACAATTTCCAGTCAGAACAAAATATCATAAAACATACAGTATATTGTGGCTACATTACATAATTGCCCAATACATCTCTTTTTTTTGCTTTTCCATTATGGATTTAATGCCCATTTGAGTAGTTAAATGTTGATGCAAAATGATGAGTCAGCAATGGGGTATTTGCTCTTCAGTTTTGAGGGAATAAGTCAAAAACGGAATGTTTAATAACACTGTGGTAATTGGTCTTATAAATCTTATAAACTTCACGACAGCTCTCCAAAAATATCCAAGATAGATATGTAGAGGAAAAAATGTCCTTGTAAATGTGCACGTGTGAACACAGCAGACAATATATTTGTAAACCTATAAACATCCATGACATAAGAATATTATATCAATGTTATGATTCCAACATTTCTGATAATATTAATTTGTGGAAAAATCATGATGTCAGTCTGTGATGTCAGAGAGTAACCCTCTCTGGGATCAGATGGATGGAAACCGGATCGGAGGTAAACACCTCACCGAGGCGCAGCCATCCATCCCTCCCTCCCTCAACACCAAGCAAGACTTTTTCAACCCTCTGTAGCAAATGAAGGCAAGCTGAAACAACGAGTGTAATGACTTATTTAATGTTCTGCATACAATATGGATGTTTAACATGTATGCATGGTTTGCGGTCCCTGAGACAGGAATCTTAATGATTGTGGTTATGCTGTGCTTCGTACGCATTGGATGATTCATTGTGTATGCATAGCCAACTGCTACAGGCAACTGTAATGTGAAACACTTACCAGGGCTACCCCTCATTACTGATGCAGACAACTTTCCCTGGCCATAAAACATTTCTTGATATTCTTTTTCTCTTGTGTTGTCAGACAGCAAACCTTTAGCTTTGTGTTTTTTAAGTCATGTTAAGTAAAACCGCTAGCTGTAGTTTTTGCTGCTTTTTTATGAACTAGTCGATCATGCATAGGTCTTGGACTGTTGCTCGGAAAAAAAAGAATGGAAGAAGCATAAGTCTACTGGTTACACAAGCAAAAGCGACAACGATGCTTCAGTGACCATGTTACTTTTACCTCTACACTTAAAGTGTGACTACGAATTAATAAACAAAACTTTAAGACATCTGCCAGTAAAACATCAACAATGATTACATTGCAGAGATTAAAAACAGATGCTTTTCTGCAGTCTTCTGAATTTAGATTTTCTTTATGTGATATATTTCATTTTGTGTTGGATCACTGGTGTTTCCGATAACACAAACTCAGCTTTTGGTAGATCATAGTACAAACCTACCTCCCTGTTTTTCCATTCGGCCAAAAAAGGCTTTCGCCTAGTCTTTTTCGGTTCGTTGTAGTGTATCGATGCAGGTATGATTTCAGATTCACTGTCGGCTTTCAAAATTTGAACACTTTCTCATACATTCCTCCCATCGTTCATTCTTTTGCGAGCTATTACCTTGAACAAAACGCAAACATGTTGCCAATCAGGTCTTGAAAGTTGAAAAAGCGAGAGCAACCCTCTTTGAAGTCTCCCTAACGAAAAACAGACAGTGTTTTTCCTCTGAACAAAACAGCTACAATACGGTGATGGGAAGCAGCACATGGACTAGTGAGGGAGGCCTCGAGTAATAAAGTTGGCTTACTTCATTGAGGAATGGGCTTGGGCTGCAGTGAGGTGGAAAACACTTCAGCTGTCGATACATCATCAACCTGCAGTGTGAGCAGTGTCGGTTTTTAGGAAACGCGTTCTGTGTGCGGCTCAGACTGAAACACACATCAAATCGATCTGTACACAAGATTGACACATTTGGTTCACAGAAAAAAATGGACTTTATGTGAACAATTTTGCTTCTGCTCTTTGCCACTCAGCCATTTTCCTCATGTTCAACTAGGACGGATACAGCTGTTTTTGGTCATAGAAACGTAATGCACCGGGTTGAAAGTCATAATTAATCATTCCGACCTTTCTATTTATTTTAATCTTTACCTAATCCACATACATGCTGCTGTGCCTGTGTAATGACATCATATGCACATGTCCTCCTTGTCATTGGACACTTCCCCTACTGAACCACTTTGTAACAGTATTTTTAAGATAGAAAACCTAATGCTCGAATTTGATTATGTTAACTTCAAAAGTTGGTTAATCCAACTGATACTGCTCTTCCTTACAGTATCTATAAACGCACCATTTACCTACTATCAACAAAAGACCCAACATCAAGTCGGGTCAAATTCTTGAAAGAGACCTCAAATGAAGATCAGTTACACATCTGACCTCAGAACTTCAAATCAGTCCAGTTTGCATCGACAGCATCTTCTTTAAACTCAATTGACAATTAACAAATGATCTCGCTTTTGGTCAAATATGTTTCAATGCAAAGTAGAAGCTTTCGTGTCAGACCCACAGTGTGGTCTGATTTGATAACAACAAGACGCACATTGTGTCTGCGAGGACAATATGATGTTTCGCTCTGAGACGTGCTCACATACTCTCTTTGCCTGTTGGTGGTCACAGGCACCTGGTAAATGTTTTATTGGGATGTTTTTGCATTTTGCTTGTTTTCTGTGATGTTCTTTGTATGCATACATCATAAATGCATAATGTATGATAAATTGGGCTCTCCATATGTACCAAAAACAGTTTGAACTCTGTGTAAAGATGACATTTATACACGCTGCATGCATAAAATGTTAATCAAAAGTTTCATAAGCCCGCCTGTACACAATTGTATACTGGAAAAATACTGGAATCTAAAAAATCTGTCTGCTTCAAATGGAAAGCCTCAGCAGCAACGGGTGATGATTATAAGGACTACTTTCCCATCAGCTGTCATTGCATGCACACTGTGAAATGGCCAGTCTAGACTTGACGTCATGTAACCGTTCAGACGTATACACACACACACACACATTTGCACACTCCTACACACACTTAATAGATTCCTCCCCGTGTCCCCGGAGGTGCCCTTCCCACCTAATCCCCATACCTGGCCTCAGCTGGGTAGCAAATGACTTCAAGAATGAAAGATCGCAAGATGCAAAATTATCAATTTCAACCAACCGGAAATATTGTATGATACTTTATTCCGATAAGTATAAAAAGCTCTCGTATAACCATATTACTGCTTGCTGAATAAAAAAAAGAATGTCCATTTCTGCACGCTGACAAGCTTAGAATATAAATGCAGAATTATTAAGTGGTATTTATTTAATGTCTGATTACATTTAACTAATTAAGTAAAGTTGAAATGCAGGTGTCTTGCTGCTTGGACAGAATCGTAAGTGGCTATGACTGAGCACATGATCATTTCCCATCTTCTTTAAGAACACACATACCAACATTTCTCCACTAATGTCTGCCATATTTCTAAACCAAGGTTGACGTACTCTGAGTGCACCAATAATACGCAATTGTTGTTTTGTTGGAGCTCTGAGCTGACGGCTGTGACAGAGGACAGACTCTATAGTGAGGGACCACACAGTTTGTCTTTAAGCGTGCACAGGTGTATGATTTATAAAAATAGTCTGACGTTCAGCTGTGGAAACCGGTTTATTTAGACTAAATATTTTCAGCATAAGCTTAGGCTGAACCTTGGGTTTAATTGACTTTCCCTTTCACCCAGCGACATTCCAGTTAGTGACACCTGCATGTTTAAAAAGAAATGCACATATGTAAAAACCCAGTTAGAAAACCAATTCCCTAAAGAACAAATGTAACCATTTATACAAGGTATTTCCTAATCCTTTACTCAATGTATGTGAACTGCTTCCGCCTTAAGAAGAGGTGGAGGAGGAAAACTAAAACAGAAACCAGAGGTGAAGATCAGAAAGAGAATAAATGAAAACAAGCGAGCAGGGACCTCAATTACAAATGCAAGAGTGACACAGATGTACAGTATAGGATGGTCTAAACCACGAGCGGAGCCATACATCACGTAAGCTGCTTTGTGGCTCTGGTTTAAAGGACAGATTGCGCTTATGACAATCTGTCCCAGTGAACTTGAGGCAGGGAGAGTTCAAAATGCATTACCAGGCTTAGCATCTATAAAAGTCACAGTCAACTGCTCTTACATGGGTTCAAAACCTGCACATTGTAATAACAGGGAGGAGAGCTGGCTGGGGTCACTATCTGCTCTCTGAGATCTCTCTGCGTGCCGTAACACTTTCTTTTCCCATGAGCCCTCTTCCTGAAGACTCAAATCACTTTTGCTTAATATAGGTTGAGCAATAATCAGGCTCCCCCTGCTAAGCAAACAGCAAGGACAAAATAAGTGCATCTAGAATATGTGAATACTTTGTTTTTTGTGTGCAACAATTGAATGTCTTTTAACTGCTGTACTTGCTCTACCATAGAATAGTTCATTTATAAGCATTGTTGCCTTAAATAGCCCCTCCAACCTCAGGCACTTCAAGTCACCTGCATACTGTAAGTAAGACTTGCTTTACATTTCTAACTGTAAAGGAAGAGTACCTCATTGACATTGAATGGGCTTTCCGGCGGGAGAGGAAGGAAGTACATGGGAAGTGCTTCGCTTCTCAACAAGCGCTTTTTCACTTGTTAGGGCAGAGTGAAGAGAACAAGCCACAAAGGTATTGTGGCAGCGGGGTGTGGTTAGGGCGCCGGCTGCTGGAGTGAGGGGAGTGGCTCGGCCGGAGGGGGCAGCTGATCAGAATCAGGTAATCAGTCACTGAATAAAAGCATGTGGTATCCTGGTTCTGGTCTGTCTTGCTGTAGGCTGGATCCTGGAAGGATGCAAAAGGACCCGTGAAGGAGCCCACATGGGCGACGTGTTTTGTGTTTGTTAAACAATAAACCCCCGTGTTACACCCAAACCCTGCTCCTCCCATCCCTCTTTGAACCCTGTGTGAGCGGAGAGGCTCACAGGTATGCATATAGGTGTTTGGGGTCAGGAGTACTGATTTCTGTGCGTCACATCATTGATGTGGTGAAAAACAACATATAACTATACTGGGCATGGTTGTTTGTTTTAAAGCCGAAAGGAAAGAAGAGAAATATTGTATACTGACAGAAACGGGAAGAGCTTAGAAAGTTACAAAGTGACCCCGGACAGGGGCTGGTGTAATCACAACATGAGGCTCACTATGAGAACTGACTGGTGGAACATTTAGCAAGAGCACACACTCTCCTGACTCCTCATTTACGTCAGTTGCATTCAGGTCACAACAAGGTTGCATGTCAACATTTCATAGAAAACCTAAATCTGATACTGGGCTCAAAATATAAGTAGTCAGTCAAAACAGCGAGTTCTTGTTTTTACCAACGCATCCACAACGAATGGCCAAATCAATCACACTAAAAATGCTCCCACTGTGTGTATTTACAAGAAAAGGAGCAGGGGAGCAAGATTCCAAGGAGGGGGGAAAGAGAAAAAGAGAACAGATTTCATCCTTGTCTGTGGTGGCAGCCGATACCAACTTATCTAAATCAAATGTGTCACCCGTGGAACCAGCGTTTTTCAAACCACAATAACCTCCCAGCAGACTGGCTTCGGACCAATCCAGAAAAACTCCTTTTGAAAACCCTCTAATGCGCTCTGTCCAAATTTGGTAGCACCCTCGTTGGTGGTCCCCCGGTGCCTCTCAGTGTGTGTGTGTGTGTGTGTGTGTGTGTGTGTGTGTGTGTGTGTGTGTGTGTGTGTGTGTGTGTGTGTGTGTGTGTGTGTGTCATCTTTTAGGATGGGTGGGTGAGGATGGGTGAGCCTTCAAAACACTCACTGCACCTGTCATGTGCCTATATATATATTTCAACTCTCAACAAAACAAAACATTTTCTTGTTGTTTGTAGGAGAACGGACAGCCCTGATTTATCCCTGTTCGAGGACTCCCTTTAAGGACTGGAAGCCTCTCATTGCATTTGTTCTGTTTATGTGTCTCCACCTCAAGTTCCCTCATCTGTGCTTATTAAACCGTTTCCTCGAGTGCTCTGCATTTCCAGGAATAAGAGGCAGCAGATTGTCCAGCCACTTCCAAAAACACTTACTGGTCTGACGTCTGTACAAAAAGGTGTGATGCTACCGGGTTGACAACAATCATGCTTCTGCCTCCTTGGTGTACACAGTTTTCAGTGTAAACAGTTAAAATCGAGAGATAGGATTGGATGTCAGAAAAAGTGTTATTATTTTTGAGCAAAACAGTTTCCTAACTGGTAGAAGATCAAAACACCCACCCACACAATGAGAGAAATAACTAATTAAATGAATCGTATCGAACACTAAAATAATGAGTGAACTCATGGGGTTGGCTATTTCGAAGGCATTTAAAAGTGTAATGAGTGAAAATGAAATGCGACGGAAACCAGGTAAATGATTACTCTTAATATGGATTCCATTTCATTATTTAAAATGAATGAAGATTTTTTAAATATCCTAATATTTGAGGCTGCCGAGAAACGGCAACTATTCTCTACTTTTAAATCAAAAGTTCAATCAGATCTAAAAAGGTGTATTGGTTTATGTTTTGTTTTTTTAATAGAGTTTCTTGTAATTGTCTTTGTTGGGTGTGCAACCAATGTCGGAAATGTCATGCTAGGTAACTATATTCCACCTAACACAGATTTACTCACAGACTCATGCTGTGACAGAAGTGAAAACATTTACAATTACATTTTGAAAGGCTAAAGCATGTCTTACCTCCGAGTTCTTTTACATTCAAGATGGCATTTGGAAATGGCACTGCCTTTATGCTGAAACCTGAGGGAGGAAAATAAAATCCATCATTGTAACGACATAACAGGGTGTATGCAGAAGTCCTGAAGTCAAATGTAAGACTTTTTAAGACCCTTTCCATACATTTTAAGATCTCATCGCCACTTTAACCGGTTACATTGGCGACTCACTTTACCTCGCATTTACTACATACAGTATTGATTGTCCTTCCTCCTTATCTTCCAACCAGTGCGACGCAAACTTGCATTTCCCCTTAACGATGTTGTTTAACAACCGGCGTAAACGCGCCTTCGCGCGCTATCAAGCAGTGAGCGTGCGATGTCCTGTTCAGATGACGACAAATCCAACGGGATGCCATAAATAAACTACACAGAATCACACTACACACCTACGCAATGATTACATTCAGGCAGACTGTAGAACACAACCTCTTTGGACAATTTATATACTTATTGAAAACAAGCTACAAAATGTAATACCTTGGAAAATGCCGTTTAATATTTTTTTTAATAGCCTTAATTTTCGCTAAATTGATTTATCCAAATACTTTTTAAGACCCTGCGGACACCCCGCATAAAGAACTTATGTGATATGTATGTGTGTATAAGTGTGTGTGCCAATTAACCTTTAGGAATGCTGGTTGGATTGCATTTTAAAATAGTGAGAAAAATAAAATTGAACTTATTTAAAACAGAAAACATATGAATCGTTCAGTTTCCCCAGGATATTTGGTGTACTTTTCCAAACCACCAGCTGGTGAACACACGGAGTATGACAACATATTTGTGTTGCAAAAAACAAAAGAGAATAACACTTTGTGGTCCGAGTTAGAAAACAGAAAAACAAAAAAAGCCAAACAGTGCTTTGTTCAACGTTGGAGTTAGAGGAAGATAGAGCTTATGTGTAAAGCGCTACTATAGTTTTGTGGTTGCATAGGGTGGGAAATAGTAAAGACACCCAAAGAAGGAAGAGATTTAATGTTGCTCAATATATGCTAAACTGTCTTGGTAGGAATTCCTTTCCTGGAAACGTTCACAAACAGGAGGAGAGATGGGAAAGACATGTCATTAGGATTTTTCAAACATCTGAATTAACTGCTAAATGTGGTTTTTAAGCAAATTACGACAGTGCAAAACCATGAAGTAAGTAGTGGGGGGAACCGCAGGAGACTTCCCCCTCATTGTTTATCCTGATGGTCCCTCTGTAGATGTTGGCAGACACAGACAGTGCTGACAGCTAAATCTCGTTTCAGAGAAGAGAGCTAAAATAATTCTACTCTTAAGTAAGTAATGGACATATTTCATTTATGAAGCCGTATTGAGCAGCAGACAGGTGTTCACTCCCTGGAACAACTCCCCGGCCACAGAGAGACACACACACTAGGGTTACAGGTAACACACTAGGGAATCACTTTATATTTAGCTGTTTCCTAGTCAAAGTGCAAAAGGACTAAATCTAAAACGGGACTTCTGCTCAGGCTCTAACCTGACTGCTGTCAAAGCCAGGGGAGGAGAAAGGAATGTCAGAGTCCTTGAGGGATTTCCTTGCGTTTATGGAAAGCAGAGTATTGACTATCAAGAAAATGATGTGCTAAGCCTGAAGCCTGCTCATCTGGACATACGCAACAGCAGCCTCTTGACTGCAAGAGAGAAGCAGAGTATTGGCTGGTGAGATACAGCAGAGCATTTCTGGCATGAGCACTGGGACTTTGGAAGACTCGCTGAAGACTTGCTTCCCCCTATTGGAGAGCTGTAATACCTTGATAGAATTATCTATCTATGATTATAATCCAGGGGACAGCATGTTCTTCAAACATGAAAGCAGTTCAGAAGCATGAAAAGCTTTCAAGAACACATCTGAGGGGAGTGCATGCTTCTATTTAAGTACACACATTATACTATGAAAAAAGGCCCTCTTTCTTCCTGTTCCGTGTTGTGTACAGACCTGTTGTGGGGACGATGCCGTCGCTGCCCTCACTACAGAGGCGTGAGAGCAGGCTGGTCTTTCCAGCACCTGTCAGGCCGATGCACACCACATCGTACTCTGGTCTTGGCGGCGGGGGTCCTTTACAGCACAGTGCCCGGAAACACTAAAACAAGACAAACAAAACAATGAATTCTTTAGAAAACAAAAACAAATGCATGTGCTGCCAATGGAGTGATTAGGTTCTGCACATGGAATCACAAAAAGTGAATGTTTGTCGAAAAAACTCTTGGGTCTTTGCAAGAACACTCATGTGCGGTACAGCTTCACACACTGAAGCACAAAACAACAAAGACTGTCACAATACAGCTCTGGTTTTTGAAACATTTTAAAGGTAACATGTCATGCTTTTACGGTTATTACCCGTCCCCTTGTGTGTTATGAAGGTTTGTATGCATGTAAACGGTGTGCAGAGTCAAAACCCTCAAAGTACACCCTGTAGCGAGTAAAACTCTAACACAGAAAATACCTCCCCAAAACGCCTCGTTGGAGATACGTCACTGTCCATTTGATTCTTCCGGGTACATCATGATGTCATGTAGTCCCCGGAACAAAATGGACCAATCCGTGGAGCCGTTACGTTACGTCCGCGGAGCTGTTACGTTAAGCCCCCGCTGATTGGTCCAAATTGACCAATGCTGATTTCTCCTCCCTGGCTGCAGGCTGATAACAGACAGTTGGGATCGCGGCGAAATTCTCTCTGCAGACCCATTCTCGCAGTGTTTATCAACCTTTTTCTTACTCAATCTCAAGCCACACTTATTGTTTATACTTCGGCTGTGACTTTGTGTGTGCTCAGCTGTGTTTCGCTGTGTATCGCTAAACAAGGAAACAACACCTCCACGGAGCTCAGCGCGATTCACAACATCCCGACTGGTCCTGACCAATCGGAGCACACTGGGCTCACAGGGAGGGGGGGGGGCAAGAGCTGCAACGAGCCGTTTAGTGGAGAGAGTGAATACACATACTTTACAGAGATGCTGTATGCGAAACCAATGTGAGTTTGGAAAATTGCACAGTATAAATCTATTCTAGTAGACCTCAACAATGGAATTATGATCAGTGGAAATGGCCATGACATGGGACCTTTAAGATCTTTAGATGAAGCAAAATGTAACAATATTTCAGAAAGACGAAAAAACTTTGTATTTTTGTATTTAAAAAGGGACTGAGTACCAACTAATAATACAACCCCACATGGTGGTACTTTTATGATATAATGTAATCATGTCATAAGTGATAAAAGTCTACATGAGAAAATGTGTGAAAGGTAATGGGAGAGTTTCGATGCATGCATTTAAGCACTGGTGCAACATGTTTTTGTGTGCATGCTGGACCCCGCCTGACCGGACCCTTGTGGCAGCCAGAGGCAGACCTGTTACTCCATGAATCACAGCCTGGGACTGAGGCCTGCTGTGAGACATTAGGGGGCAAATGCAGTGTGAACCGTGAATGAGATCACACACACACACACACACACACACACACACACACACACACACACACACACACACGCACGCACACACACACACACACGCACACACACACGCTCTTGTCAGGGGACGACCCTGTTCAACCCACTGTTACTCTGTTCAATTAAAGAGTCTGGCAGGAAGGAAAAACACATTCACAAGTGTACACCAACTGCTACGTCTGTGTGCACATTCTCCAGGTGTGCTTGTGCATGCCATTAAAACTTGGGGAGAAGCAGATATAAACAGATGAGAGGATAAACAAATATTCAGTGTCAATGTTCACGTATCTTTGGAAAATGTTCAAGATTTGTGTTTACTACAATAACTCCTGGAAATTTGGTTTTGGTTTTAACTGCAGCCCACTTGTAGCGTTTAGATTAATAGATTGAAATAGAAAATACTTTTTTCATCTGCCTAGCAGTGGTTGCTATGAGATGCCATTGCTTCTCTTTAATGGAGGGAAAGCAGCAAAGAGTTGCCGCCTCGATATTTCCGCACACTCCCAGACATCAGTGACCACCAGGGTCAGTTTTCAGAGCCGTGCCAAAACAGAGCTGCTGTTTGATGGAGATGTGGGGAATCTGCTTCAACAGAACCAGACGTTGGCTGAGCAACCCGACCCCCCCGACTTCTAGGTGAACCCCGCCAGTCTGCTCAAACAGGAAACATTCTCCTCTTCCAGAAAAACGGCAAGATCAGAAACATACGCGCGTCAGATGGAGGAACACGTGTAAAAACGTGGTTTGATGAGGTCATTCTATCCTCATTTTGGCTCTTTTCTCCTTGTCGCCTCTACCCCCCACCAACCATCCCTAAAGCTACATGTAAAGATTTCTGTAGAGGGGGAAGTCTGTCCTTCAGCTGTCAATCGCACAGACAGTTGATCCTTAAGAGGAAGCAAGGGGATGAGATGAAGACATGGAAGATCTGTAATAGATTTGAGATAGATTATTGTCTGTCCCTTAACATTTAATTATATTTAGACCGAGTGTGAACGAAATAAAAGTCAACGAAGAAGGTTAAGGCCTCATTAGCTGGTTGAGAGCATACAAACTAGACATCTCCCAGCACCTCTCCCTTCACGTACAGTGTGGAACAGCTACCTAAAGAGAATCCAGGGTCTGACCCCGGGGTCGCTGTGTACACAGTGTCCTGTGAGAGAGGAGAGAAGGGAGCTCCCACCTCTGGCCCTCCTTGACAGCACAAGATTGACGAGGAGAGCTTGGTCAAACGGCTCACAGGAGAAAAATAAATATGTCCAAAGGCCTTTGCCTACCTCGATACGTGCCTCTCCCCTTACAACCACACACTGGAGGATCAGAGTCAGTGTGCTGTGTCACTGAGAGCTCAGAGGAATCCATCCTGATGACTAGAACTCCATGAATCTCTAAGGCATCCAGACAAACAGCTGGGATTACAACTGGAAATTGAATTCAACATACACAGTCAACAGTTTCCTAAATGTTGTTTGACAGATTTACAGTATGTTCAGACAAGCTGGAAGCGAGTGAGATATATTACTCTCACACATACTGTTGCATAGAGCAACATGGAGGCTTATCAGCTGCAGCCACGTTTATTAAGGCATCTTTTCAATGACTATGAGGCTTCCTTTGCTTTTAAAGAGAGGGCAATCTTTAAGAAAAACAAATAAAACCTTACAGCTCCTTGCCAAACACTCTCCATAAAAAAAGTCTGCCATTCCTAGACTTTATTGATCGGCTGCCTCTTATAGGATTGGAGATGTTTTAGTTGTGCTTCCCTGCCGAGACATTACCTCACTGTTGTTGCAAAAGCTGATTAGCTAGGCTTTATGTAAATGAAAACACTGCCGAATATAAATATCACTGAAGACATAGCCAGGCTGCATTTCTTCAGATGAATGTCCCCTTAAAAGATGCATGACAGAAAGAAGGAAAAAAAGCCCCCCATGTCTCCAGTTTGAAAAAGACATCAAGACATTTAATGGGTGACATAACTTGGCCTCCTGGCAGCGGACCAGAGTTTAAGCAGAAGAGCAGAAGCCGCTGGCCTAACAGAAGTCTTTAGACGCTTGCATAAATGATGCTGGGGTGAAAAAGAAACAACTGGTAGGAAAGGTACATGAATACTGCAGTAGCTTTTTCTCCTGTGGTTTCATTTAAAGGAAGCTCAAAGTCATACGACATGCTGCAAGCAACACCACCATGCAACATGACCTCAAGTGACCAAATGTTGATTTGCATACGTTTAGGACATGATATGGATATGTGATAGGGCTGAACGATTAATCGATTTTAAATCGAAATCGCGATTTTAAATGATGCGATTATCAAATCGCAAAGCCTACGATTTTTTTTCACTTTTTTTTTTTTGTGTCCTTGTGTGTCAGTCATCCACACCAATCAGATGTGCTGTGCTCCACATGTACCAGCTATTGTTAACCAATCAGAAGTGGCCCATGATAGAAGGTGATAGACAGATTGATCCAATCACCTGCCAAGTATTTTTGAAAGTGCCTGCCCTTTCCAAATGTCTTCCAATGGAGCTTTCCTAGATGGTTTGGTGAAACGAACCATCTGAGACAGGTTAGTAATGCTCCATCACATGTTTTACATCTATTACAGGGTGAATCTTAAACTGAAGCTTGACTTTAAAGTAGACCTATCATGCTATATTTGAAAAATATATTGTAGGGCCATACCTATATAAAACATTTCTGTGAAGTTTTTTTTCAAAATACCAGATCACCCATTGTAGCCATGCCTCTTACTGCTCAAACCCCTCTTTTGAAGCCCTGTTAGAGAAACGCAGATTTTGGGTCCTTAGCTTGAAAAAAAATAAAGAAGAGGAGGCGTAGCTAATGCCTGATCAGAATTCTACCGGAGATAAAGTTAAATTTGGTTGTGATAAAACGCCATCCTGTTTCTGAAACAGTATGGATCTCAAATGCGTTTTCTCTTGCAGGTTTATCACAAGGTGAGCTCCTTTTTTTATTTCCCTGCTTTTTAAAAACACATGTGCTCTTCAGTACAGGTTAGCTCTGAGTGTTAGCGAGGCTTTTTAATGTAAACAAAGACGAGATTACGTCCAAAAAACGTCAGGCATTGTTTCCGATAGCAATTTTCTGTGGGTCCGCCTTCCGATTTCACGTCAGATCGGATGAAAATGTCACAGCAGATGGAAATCTGGATCAGCTTCGTTGTAGCACCGTTTTTAGAGATTTGGGTACGGAGGAAAAGAGAGAGGGTTGTATTTTCTGATGCTGCGTGAGTTCCCCGACGCACCGGGGACACATATTTATGTTGACTTTTAAGAAAAATCGAAATATTTGTCCGAAAAATCGCCATTAGATTTTTTTCCCAAAATCGTGCAGCCCTAATATGTGAACACACAAAAAGGGAAACAGGTCAATGTGCAGAGCTTCAAACAGGGATTCAGTTGGAGTTTAACATATTTTTAGATACATGTTTTGTCAATGAGTCTGAAAGCATTTCGTTTTAAATTGACGTAGTTGGACAGAACAGGAGCTGCACTCTTTTTCGAGAACCACTTAGTATTTTTAGACGTAATAAATGTGTGTTAGAGGGAAGCCACTACCACCACAGCAAACTACTTGTGTTTCACTCTCGTACTCTCTGGCTACTGTTGAGGCACCACAGGATAGGAAAACAGGCAGTGGCATTACAGCATGTTCTAAATAAAAGTACGCCAACAAGCTTCCAGTTTCTATGGTGTGGTTTACCGTTTTCTGTTTCAGATGTAATACTAAACATTGGGGCGTCATAGATACATGATGAAGTATACAAATATTCCTGCAGAGCATTTTTTATTTGAAATGCCTTGTCCGCAAAAGGATATGCTGCATGCAGGTTAATTTAGATGTGTTTGCCTAGGGACACATTTAAAACCAATGAGATGCACCAGTACTGTTTCTGAACAGTGTTTTAACATACAGTAGGTGTTCAGCATTAACTAATGATAATGCTCCAATAACACTTATTCCAATCCCTTGCTCAGAAAAGGTTCGTTTTTTTAGATCATTAGGATCATTTCATAGTATTGTGCTTATCCAAATGTTTGCCAAAAAAAATCGCCAAATGTAACATATTCCACCCTTTTTTATACACAATCGCTTTGGGGGATTGGTTATTAAACAATCAATTACAATGAATGTATATTAAATTAATACATTGATGACATTTCAGAGAAATACAGTAAGAAAGTGCCAATGGTTATCTCCATAGACTCTTTCACATGGTTGTCACACATGTTAACGCCTGTTAAGGCACTTTGAAGGAAACAATACTTTTTATATTGTGAACATGTTTTTTTTAGTGAGTTTGATGATAATCATTATTGCTGTTGAAAGCTCAAACAGGAAGGCGGGCACATAAGCCACACAAATCTCTGTGGGTCTTCAGTGTGTGGAAATCAGATCATCATCTTGTTAAAAAACATTAACTTCGCAAGACTTTTTAAAGTAATACATGGCAGTTATCTTGTTTATAGGAACTAAGTGCCACCTGGACAGGGCTTTGGCCTCACCTTGACCACATTTTGAACTTTCCCAAAAAAACATTGTTCATCTAATAACTAGGGCTAAAGTAAATCTGTTGCCAAGCTCTAGATATGCTAACTATAAAAGGTGCACTTTGGATAGCAGAAGCCTCAGACACACAAACCATGTGCACAACAACAACACAGAGGGGTCATGTCCTTGCTCAAAACGCCCGTGGCGCGGCACACTTCCTGGTGAAAGGTAGATTACACATCAACTGATATGCTTGATCTGTTTGCACTTGTCTCAGCAATGGTGTTAATGAGTATAATAATGCCTGTTAAAAAGGAAGTATCACATTCACCTCCTGGCATTTCCTATGGCGGGGCACACCAAATAAGCAAACCCTGACTTCCTCCTTGGCTGCCAATATACACAAGCTGGTCATCTTGATTTCCCAACAGTAGGGTTAGCATAGGAAAGAAGAGAGGAAGAGGAGAAAGGGGAAAGGACATCCGAGACACTTGCCTCTGGGAGTCAGAGCCACCGAAGACAGACGGACACGGGACATGGACAGGCAAGCAGGACGTTTTTATTTTTCCAGACCAAGTGTCGGGACAACACTTGTGTGCAGGGCTCACTCATGACCTTTGAAAATGACAGTCCTTTATATGGGCGTCCCGACGGAGGAGCGGCGCTAACAGATATGTGTGTAATACACACCGGCCACAGTCATAACACAGGCCTGCAAACCAGGGGTAGAGCAGAGGGTGGGAGCTGAGAAGGGCAAGGAGGGAGGCAGGGGAGAGGAGAGCAGGGAACAGGGGAGGGGTTGTGTGGGCAAAGGGGGGATGGAAGGGGCACATTCATTCATCCTCATTCATCTTCTCCCCCCTTCAGTTGTTGATGTTATTTGCCGCTTTGAAGCTGGATGGGGGGTGCACGGTGGGACACAGTATGGTTCAGTACAGTGAGGGAAGGGGGTGAGTGGGGCGCACTGCATACCATTCTCGTTAAGAGCTGGGAGAGACATGCTAGGCACACACGGCTGCTCACTGGACCCTTCCCATGCTAGGTTGTTATCCCGCCAACCACAGATGGGGTTGGCCTAGGTCTCCACCACACATCACCAAAACATCCAGCAGGCTTTATTCTGCAGAATAACACAGTTCAGACCAAGACGTGTGCTTGCTTGGGATGTTTTGATAACACCTCCTCCACCTGCCTTCTAACCACCTCTCGCCACAGGATGCAGGCACGATGAGAGGAACATTATTGCAAGATAAAGTCAACAACATGCAGATTTGGCAGTGAGCACCGTAATTCGCTTTTAACTATGGCTGCGGGTGACAAAACACAAGATTTACTGCACTTCAAAATTGATGGCCAACTAAGGACACTGAACAGGTGCCATTAATTACCCCCCGGATCAGAAATAGATCCCCGTACAAACACAGACACCTACACACACACACACACACACACACTAGACAGACATACACTGAAAGACTGCACTGGAACATTTGGGGGATACGCGTCACTCCCATTCCGTGCCTCGACAATGCACATCCAGTTGTGTGGAACAGGTTTGATGCCGTGAATGTTGAATATGTCCTCTGTTGGTTTTTACATCTTACAACACAATATCATAGAGACCTACCAGACTGAAATGACAGACATACAGCAATAATAAGATTGACCCTGTCTGCACCAGCTCGACATCACGCCCGGTGAAGTAGACCGTGTCTTACTTAAAACGACAAAACAACCCATTATGCCTGCGTGTCTGTGTGTGTACGGGGAGGCCCTGTTTTAAAGCTGATTTGCTTGTCACTGTTTAGCAGGCAACTCATCCCCGTATTCTGAAGAAACATCCTCACCCGGTCTCTCTCACTCTCTCGCTCTCTTTCTCCCCTATCAGCCCCACTACCCAATTCATTCATCCCACTTCTGTCTGTCTGGCCCTCGTTTCAGAGCTCGAACACTATTGTCCTGACGCTAAGGTGTCTGGACAAGGAGACGAGCTGGAACACACACACACACACACACACACACACACACACACACACACACACACACACACACACACACACACACACACACACACACACACACACACACACACACACACACACACACACACACACACACACACACACACACACACACACACACACACACACACACACACACACACACACACACACACACACACACACACACACACACACACACACACACACACAACCACACACACACACACACAAAAGCCAATGAGTGAAGTTAGAGCGCCCCCCAGCTTTCTGCTGGAACACACTGCATCCATTGCACTGCGAGGGAAGAAGCAATGCATTGCCGTTACTTAGTTACTGTAATCTCCTGATCTTATAGAAACAAAAAAAGAAAACATATTGTATGAATTAATTAAAATGTGCTAAATAACAGATAACATATTCTATTTCTGGTATACCAATGCTATTTATTTCTTGAGTGATCATTAACATAGCAGAGGATGGACATCTTGCCTGAACAGCAGAACATTTCCACAAGAAATCAGCTAGGTCACAGTGAACACAGTGTTCCAAAAACAAACTGCATAACAGCTGAGTACCAGCTGTTATTTTGGAACGGAGGTACAAGGTGGAGTTTCATCTGACGGACGTAGGTGATGTGACCAACTGACCGTCTGGAACGTAAAGTCCACTTTTTAAGAGACAACCAAGAGAGGTCTAGATCATGGGGCAAGATGTGTGAACAACAGACTGGAGCCCCCCAGCTTCCCCCTTTTCCCCCTTTCAGTAAGCTGCTCCAGTGTCGGCCTTCTCCTATCGGGCCTGACATGGAAGCTTGTGACCCTGTGTGGTTGAGAAGGAGGCCAGATCAAAGGCAGAGGAGCAGCCTTGGAAAAACATTTGAGCTGAGAATGGACGGGATATCTGTCAGGAAGCCTTTCCCACTGGGCTCACTAGTGCTAGGGCCCAGGGATCGGGTTACCGCCCAAACAACACCAACATGAAAGAGGGGGCGACGCTAATCCGTATACATGGGGCTCTCTGTCTGTCCTCCACTCGCACTCCAACACCAATAATGTATCCGTTCTTCCTCTGCTCCTTTCCCTCGACCACTCAATATCTGTGTCGCTAGGGCTGCACGATATTGACAAAAACTGACATTGCGATATTTTTTTCTCCTGCGATATATATTGTGTTTTTTTTTAACTATATTTAACCGGATGGAGGATTTTAGTCACGGACGTCTGGATCTTTACTGGTTGACTCATCATACCTTAAGACATGATCTAACATGTCATGATAATGCATGTTGCTTACCCTCAAATAAGGGGGTTCATCTGTGAATGAAGAAGAGAAGAACCTTTTTGCATCCAAAATAGTTCCAGATGGCAGATGTTGCTTTTCTTTTTGGAAGTAAATCTCCATTCTCGCCGGTATTGTCCTCCTGTGCTCGCTCATATTTTACCGGTGTTTTGATGGTCTGCAAACTAGCGGGGCGGGGCCTGCTGTGATCTGATCAAGAATGATTGTGATTGGTGGTTTGCTGTGCATGTCACTCACTCAAGTACCCCTGACATGAGAGCTGCGCAAGTTTTCCTTTTGTAGCAAGCAGCAAAATAATTGTAACATGACGTGTTTGAGTTAATTTACCTACTTAATATCGCACGTCCTAAAAAAAAAATTAAAGAAAGAATAAAATCGCACGTCCCTGCGATGTGAATATCGCGCAAGCGCATATCGCGGTTATTGCCATGACACGATATATTGTTCAGCCCCATGTGTCGCCCCAAACTATACCAACATAACACGCCTTTACTCCCCCCCCCCCCCCCCCCACCGGCTTCTATGCAACACGACCTCAACCTCATCCCCAACCCTTCACCCCAAAAACACTCAAGCTTCATCACAGAGGATTAACAGGAAACCCTGACACAACCCATTGTTAGGGAAGCAGAGGGGGCTTGGGTGGTTTTGCCACCCCAAGTGGATATTTGTTCCCCAGTTCTGAAATGTAAGGAAAAGGAGACTGGGGTATGGGCTTAGCCTTCATAAAAGCGTATGGCGTGCTCACACAACCACGCTCACAATTTCTCCACCCAGCAACGTGGCGGAGGCCTGGTGGTGGGTGAGTTGTTCAAAAGCAATAACCAGGGCCAAGAAATGAAGGATGGCAAAAAAAAGAGGATGGGACAGGGGAGGTTGCAGTTGTAGGAAAGGGAGTGGTCAGGGTGAGGATGGTGTATATGTGTATGGGTGTATTTGTGGGGCTGGGGGGTGGGGATTGGGCCCAGTGCTGTAAATCTTGTCTTCACTGACAGGAAGACTGTTGCGGACCATTACCATAAATCTGACAAACGCTAATTTGATGGGAGGCTGTATCTGTCTGGTCAGGGACCAGTCTAGACGCTCCTATGGAGGGGTCCTACAGTGTGGCCCTGTTTGTTTCCAGCACCATCTGGATGTGGCAGTAAGTGCCCCCTGCTATGGTTCACATGCTCGCACACATACAGTCACACAAACACATACTGCACCATTCCTGGATCCATTGCAGAGGCTTTGACCTTAATACGCCTGAACAGTAACATGCATTTATTTGTGTAATGCAATAGCAATTTAGTCCTGTGTCACTGCAGGCAAATCAAAGAACAGGTTATCCATAATGTCTTTAGATGCTATGGTCAACCTTCCTGTACATTAAAACCACTATTAGCGGGTTTCTTAATTATTAAATACAATATTAATTAAAGTATATTAGAATATAAATACAGTGGAGTGTACAGTGGCATGTAGTAGCACAAAACAACAGTTTCTAAAATCATTAAGACAACATATTGAGGACGCTAGATTGTCAAAAGTATTCATTCAAAGCTTTGGTTCTACAATATGCAGTGTAATGCAAATACAATTTTGGTTGATATCTTTTCATATGTGAGTTAGTCTGTATTAAATGAATAGGTGGGCAAACAACATTCTCTCTAAAGAAAGTGTACAATAATGTTGCACGACAAAATGTGTCTGCCTGAAGAAAGTGCCTGGTTTGGGCCTACAGTACACACTCCAAATATTTCCTAGAAAGGAATTTTGTACAAAATGGCAAGTTGGCAAAATGTTGGCAAACGTTCACCCTGTACACTCTCCAAACTGTATCTAGGAGGATTTACAGAATTATACCGACTACCTTACTAACCTGCTTAAGAGACCACAGATAAACAATTTAGAAGAGAAGTGCAATACAAACATCTGTTGTTTATAGAACTCGTAGTAAATCTTGCCTGAATCCAAATATATTGTTGAACACAATACATACAGTACACCTAATATTTAGTTGAACAAAAAGAGATTTTCTTGAGTCATTGCCTTTTTATTTAAAAAGGAAGATATTTCCCTTTCATGTATTTTTTCTTTTATTCATATCTTAGACTGCACTGTAACTTTTATCCATGTATTTTTTCTTTTAATGTTTATTTTATTATCTTTTCTTTTTAATGACTGATTTTAAATGCCATTTTCTTAATGTCTTTCATTTTTTGTAAAGCACTTTGAATTGCCTTGTGTTGAAAAGTGCTATATAAATAAACTTGCCTTGCCTTGCCTTCTCAATCTGAACCAGCCGGACCAGAGTTCACCTGAGGAGACCCTGGGACCGATCGAGGGGCTCTGAGGATCCAGCCAGCACTGCACAGCTCCATGTGTGTGCCATTAAAAAAGTTCCAGGAGTGGTCTGCACAGTGCAGACTAGTGTTGAACAAAGTTTGCTTTAGCTTACTACTTACACTGGATTTCTTACAAATGTTAGAATATCCTGTTTTCACAAACTCGGCATCATATTTAAAGTGTTAAAGCCTGAAGAGGAAGAAGAGGAAGGATAAAGAAAGGGTAATTGATGTGTATGTTGATAGAGTATGAAATCAGTCAAAAAGGAGCTCTCTGGTATGATGCTAAAAGATGAAATTGGTTTAATAGGTTAGATATTGATAAAAGGAGTATTATCAAAGCAGTAGTCCCAGACACGCTGAGGGGACTGAGGGGCCACAGTTTTTTTTTGTATCCTACACATTTATCTGTCTGGAGCCTACCTTCAAGCCCTTGTGTGTTTCATGACATTTACTGGAAAAGTACATTACGTAGAGAATGAGGGGGACGGCATTAAGGGGCCCACCCTCAGGACTGTTTTCATGTTACCCTCTTTTGTAAGAGAAAGCAAGAGGTGGTGGCAAGGCAGCTGCATTCACAGACAGGAGACACCTTTGCTCCATGGGACTTCCAGGAGTAGATCAGGGGGCCACAGAATTGAGGGGTTGCGGGGGTACCACTGGGGGCCATTATGGTATATAAATCTTGTAACTGCGAAGGGTGATTAGCTCGGCTGCATTAGCATACGGCGGCGGCAACACTTTGGTTTCCTGGGCACAGTGTAGGGCAAAAAGATGTTTTTCTGCACCCACGTAGAGGATCAAAGCTTGAGGGGCCCCCTTTTGAAGGCCCTGAAACCAGTGTGCAAGAACCAAGGGGGGTGGAGGGGCGCCCCATCTCATAGACATAAAAAGGGTGGGTGTATAGGGAGGGCACTTGTCCCACTTACATCAGTTATGGCACATATTCATACAGCATCTATCTATCGACCATTAACTCAAATTTTGATCAAAACAAATCTTAGGGCCCCCATTCTCCCTCAAACAAGTGTGGGAAAGTTTCAGGCTTAAGGACATTTTCATTAAATGTGAAAGACCCCTCCCCATCAACTATTTCTAGGCCCCTTTGACACACAAAAAACCTGATGGGGACCAACCGAACAATCAATCTGTTTTTATACATTTAGCAGTAGAAGGGAATTAGGTTGATGAGTGGGAGGCAAACTGGAAAAGCCTATTCAATTCAAATCGCATCTCACAGGATATGGAACATCTTTGATTATTTCATAGTGTGAGCTATTCTTCAAATCACATCATACAACGCCAGGCCACAATGATCATTCATAACATCCCCAACAAACTGGGATTAAGAGGAATAAGGGTAAAGCTTTTTTACACAATCTATGACTAAGTGTTGGCATGGATAGAGAATGTACTACAAAACCTGAACAGAGATGGTTGATAGGCCCCTGGAGGTTTTTAAGACCAACAAAATGGAAAATCAATTCAAAGATACCACGAACAGTGACGCTGTGAAGAGACCAGAGGGTCATTTTCAGGAAGAGAAGCGTCATGACCCTAGAGTGCAGTTAAACATTAAGTGGCTTCAGCAGCACAAAAGGAAATGATTCATACACATCAAAGACAGCTGGATTCTGAATAAGTGCTGTGATGTTTGACAACTTCTTGGAACAGATGGCTTTTGTCTCCTTACAACCCCAAATATGCTGGGGCCTTAAAATCTTCCCCCAAGTAATTGTAACAAAGTGTGTGCTTCTCTTTTCTTATTGTGCATAGCGGTTCCATAATATATCACAGTTGCTATAAGACCTTGATATAAAGAGTGTGTGTAACTGCTACACTAAGTTCTCTCAGGTCAGGTTTTCTTGGAGGGAAGTTTGGTACCAAGACTCAGCTTTAGACTTAAGCCATTGTTGAACTATACCAAAACATTCTTCTGAATTGAGAAATGTACTACTTTAAATTGTTATCTTCACTGTGAGGATTACCTGTAAAATCCAGTTTAGCTAAAAAACTAATATAAATATATCACCTAATTATTCTTTCAGGGAATGACCTATCATTTAAATGAAGTTGGGATTTGACTACTTTTCAACAGAAATACTTGGCACTGAATGAGCCTATTTACAAGGCTATATAAAGGGATCACAGCCATATGCTAAGTGGTCTGTCAGTGTTTAAGTGTGTTTTTCACACACACACACACACACACACACACACACACACACACACACACACACACACACACACACACACACACACACACACACACACACACACACACACACACACACACACACACACACACACACACACACACACACACACACACACACACACACACACACACACACACACACACACACACACACACACACACACACACACACACACACACACACACACACACACACACACACACACACACACACACACACACACACACACTTCAAGGGTCCTCACAGAAGTCCTTTTCATTCTTAAATCCCATATACTATATATTATTTTAAATGTTTACCATGGCAGGTGAGCAATAATGCCCTTTTGGCAAATATTCTCCTTGGAATATGACAGGTATTGTTTTTAGTTTGCTATGAAACCTTAAAAACTGTGCTCCCTAGGTTGTATGTGCTTTTTGTTATTCATTGAACTGGAGTGACTTATCACAGGGAAGCTCCACCTGCTAAGCTTGGTATTAAAACCAAATCAAGCACACAAATAATAAGCTGTAACTCAGTAGGACATTCCCTCTGACTGAACACAACACAATTACAAACAAAAGGTTTGGCAATAGTAGGCACTGTTGCGGATATATCTTGGGACGCCATGTACCCAAATGATATGCAATGTTCTTTGGAGTAGACTACAGATCTAAAATCATTTCATCTGATACTATTGCAAAACTTGGATTGAGCAAATGTATTACCACAAAAAAGAAATAATAACAATTGAAGGATGAGAAGGATGAGACATGAAAGCCAAACTTCTGGTGGTGTTTGGGGTCTGGGAAATCGCAGGTGGTTCTGTGCCATAACCTCTTCCATGGCGCATGGTCTCGGAGGCTTTGGGGGCGTTTCGGCGCGTTTGTCTGAAGTTAACCAGATACATTGTTTTAACCTTTGCTGGAGGAGCCTCTGTCTCATTCCCAGGGGCTGGCTGTGTAAAAGGGTCAATGACTTCAATAGGCCTTCATTAAGCACAGTTAGTGTCAACAGTTAATTATGCAAATTAGGAGACCCCTAATGTGGTTTGTGGGTCCCTGGCCTCCGCCTTTCATTGTAGCCTCAAACACAAGAAAGTACCACCCTGCAGACACACACACACACACACACACACACACACACACACACACACACACACACACACACACACACACACACACACACACACACACACACACACACACACACACACACACACACACACACCATATAGCACATACATTCACTTACACACTTTGTATGCCCTTCATACATTACTTTTCCTACTCACTCATTTCTTGTCAGGAATCAGAAATGGCGTTATGGTGCCGATATATAAATGGAGCCAATGAGGCCCCTGAGGTCTCCAGTGGCTTTTTCTTGCCATCAAAGAACCTCCGGAAGGTTCTTGCTGGGTGAAGCTGAAAGCCCACCAAGTTCTCCTCATCAAGACTGGGGAGTGGGGGGCATCAGTGCCCCCTCAAAAACAAAATGGGGGAAAAAAACCTGCATCAAAACAGTCAATTAGGCAGAAATGCATGACAGCCAAATTTGAGCATTGTTTCTGTGATGGTAATGACAGGCCTTTCGCTCCTCTGCCTCTTCCACACATCTGATGTCTGCGGCCCCCTGATTTTCAAAGGCTGGGAAGCCATCAGTAATTAATAATCACACGCTTTGGGCCCCTCAGTTGTGACTGGCGGATTCTTTGTAGGTCTATCCTCAAAGACCTCAAATCCACTTTCACCTAGCTCCTCTCACCCCCTCGTCACTAGTTGGTGTTCATCTCCCTGGCAAATGCCTCAATCACTGCCTGCTGTTTGCTTCAGGTACATTGTTGATCCACCATTTGAGGGGGTCCTCTCCATTGTAGGGGGAATGTTATGGGTGGCAATTTTAACCAGCTCCCCTCTAGCCCTCCATCTAAACCCGTTCACCTCCCACTAATTGTGGAGATATAGGGTTGTTGGGGGTTTAGGTGCTGGCTAGATACAACTGCATCCGATGTGAGTACAAACCAAAATCGTACACAACCCAAAGATCTGTTTACACACCACAGTTGCTTTTGGAACCTCTCTTGTTTATTATTTTACTGAGCTTTTCTTCCTACAGAGCAAACTTCTCAAAAACAACAGTCTCCAAAAGCTTATGTAATAGTAAATCTAAACCAGATTGTGGCCTCCATTGGTCCAAACCCACCCAAGAGAAGCTCTGGAAGCAGGGCTCCATACTCGCCATGGGATATGGGTGTCATATGTTCTTTTGATACCAGCAAACACATCTTGCCGCAAAACCCATAACCCAGCAGCAGCCGTTTATTCATAAATCTGCAAATGTTCTAACGAGTGATGAAGCCAGCATTTAATCTTTATCATTCAGTTAAATGCTCAGAGCTATTTAAAAAAAAAAAAAAAAAAGATCAACAAGGCAATCTGATATACTGTACAGGTGTTATATTGTAAATACTCATTTGCAATAGCTGTATGAGGACTAAGCACTGGCCCCGAGACAGAAAGGGTCCATTTGGTTCAGCTAAAATACAGTACATGCAACGCAGTCAGAAAGTATTAGAGCCATGACCGTGTCATTGCGTTAGCTCATTAGTCCAGCACAGTGCATTCATAATAAAACAGCAAATATGAGGTGTTTTCTTTAAAGGTCTCCTATCATGCTAAATGTACTTATTTATGTCCTTTAAACATAAATATGTGTCCCCGGTGTTTAAGGGAACTCACAAAGTGTCAGAAAACAAAACCCTCTCTCTTTTCCTCAAATCTTCTTTTTGTTTTCAAAGCTATAGACCCAGAATCAGCACTTCTCTAACAGGGCTGAAATAGAGGGGTATGAGGCATGGCTAAAACGCGTGATCTGTTTTTTGAGCATTATACTTCATAGACATGTTTTTTATATATTTGTATATATCTGAGACCTATAATATATGCCTAAAAATAATATAATAGGAGACCTTTAACTTAAGTGTATAAAATAAAACGTGTGGCCCTTGTATCCTACAAATGTATGACAACGCATCAGGAGAGTAACCAGGGAGGCGTATACAAAGGATTGGTTGCAAAATATGAAATGGGACTTAATGTTTCTGTTAACTCGTCACAATTATATTATGTACCGTAGACTTGGAGTACATTTAAAAAAAGAATATTCATTCAGTGCCCGTAAACACCCTTAAATCAAAGCTGGAAGACAGCCAACGTAATAGTCATAGTTTCATTTCAAATCAATTGTGCTGGAGTACAGAGCTAACAGCAAGAAACATGTGTCATTGTTCTAATACTCTGAGTGTAGTGTACATGTGTGTGAAAGATGGTGGAGATAGAAGGGGCTATTGGCTGAAACAGAGACACATGTGTATGTAGGCTTCCACTATACTAACTGTATAACTAAATCCCACAGGGAGCGTTTTACTAAAGCCAATGGACTCCACATGTCTCTCCTACTTCAAAGAGGACACAAACGTGTCACATCATACAAAAGCCCATCCTCCGTCTTCTCGGGCATAAATTCAATATAATAACAATTTAAAAGCTACCATTTTCATCTGCCTCGCACAACAGATGAGTCTTAATTTCCTACAAATAAAAATACTAAAGCATACCAGGTGTGTAAACGATTGGGAATTGCCCAGAAGTAGATATCCAATATCATTTAGAACTTCTGGATGTAATCACATTGTCCCTGGGTCCATCTTCAATGTTTGCTCTGCATTATCCTGACACCTACTGGATGTCCAAACAATGCTCAATGTCTCAGTGAGTATTATGAGAGCAGCATGATGAAACCACACTCCAACAAAAGGCATTGCTGGTCCTATGACTACAATAATCTACATGTTCTTTTATACAGTAGTGGCAAATAGATTACACGGAAGATTTAACATAGTTGAAGCATTTGTATAAATATATAGGTTACACATTATAACAATTATTGTGGTAAAAGACAACACCACGTGAGCAACAGCCTGCCTGATTCTAAAAAGAACTTGAGACGTTGACAAAATCCTACACACACACACACACACACACACACACACACACACACACCACACACACACACACACACACACACACACACACACACACACACACACACACACACACACACACACACACACACACACACACACACACACACACACACACACACACACACACACACACACACACACACACACACACACACACACACACACACACACACACACACACACACACACACACACACACACACACACACACACACACACACACACACACACACACACACACACACGTGTGTGTGTGTGTGTGTAGGTCTAGGGGTGCAACAACTAATCGACTTAATCGATAGTTTCCAACTAATTCAGTCGTCGATTCGTTGGTGACATCATCACGTGTGTTTTACATGCCGTTAAGCTCCAACGTTATCGGACGGTCTTTTTATCGGTACTGGAGACATTTAAAAAATATATGTCATGTATTATTGCAACTCGTTTCTAATATGCAAAAAGACAAAAATATGCGTCTATGGTGTATTTTCGATCTTTCCAATCGAGACGAGATCTCTCTCCCCCGTCTGTGTGCGAGGGGGCGGGGCAGTTTACACACGCTCTGCTACATGCAGCAACACACGGCGGGGATGGCGGAGAGAAGCGCTCCAAGGTGTGGTTAAATGTTACCCGTCTCGATGTGGACAATGCTCTTTGCCAATAGTGCAATAAGAGTTTAGCATGTGAGGGCGGTAACACGAGCAATTTGTCTAAACATTTAGCAAAAGTGCTTCACATTCAGACGGAGGAATGCACCGGACTGTCTTTCTAGTAGCTCTGTAGCCCCATCCAGGAGTAACGTTTCCACGTCAGCAACACACGCAGTTAACAAAATGATACAAACACGGGTTAATGATTAGAGGTAACTGAGTTATTTATTTAGTTAAAGTTTCAGCTATTCTGTTTCCAATTATGTCATCACATTATTTAATACGATTTGTTAAAACACTGTTGTTTCTTTTGACGTGAAATATTATTTATTTAATTTAAATGAAAAGCAATGTTAATTCTGTTCACAATTTGTTAAGTTAATTTAATAATATATGTATTTTTGAATCAAATATTCATCTTTATTGTCTTCATTGTTAGTTTCCACATGCCTAAAAGAACCTCAAGCTAAATCTAAAAGTTGATGGCTAAATAAGAGCGTTAGAGAAATTGTGTGCAAGGCATACAGTAATAGTCCGAATAGTCGATTAATCGTTTCATTAATCGATTATCAAATTAGTCGTTTGTTGCAGCCCTATTTAGGTCCCCACACACACACACACGCACACACACACACACACACACACACACACACGCACACACGCACACACACACACACACACACACACAAAGGCTGATGGATAGCTGTGCGTATGGCAGTATTGCGGAAAGGAGCTTTCATAAACGACTGCGCACAGAGGGAAACGTTTATTTAGTCAAAGACAGGAAAGAGCAGACGGAGGCCAACTGTGCCATGATCAATCACAGGCGTACCTGTGACATTGCACAGTGCAACCTGATTCAGAGGTTCAGAGGTAGCCTAAGCCTTTCCTGAGGCCTGCCTTTCTTTTAGAGAGAACGAGAAAGCACCCAGTCGACCAATTATAGATGAATGTAAAGGACAACATGACAGTAGAGCGCTTGAGAAGCTTGAAACCCGGTTAACCTGCAAAAGGTAGGGACGATTACGGGAGTCTGGATTGATTTCAGACTGTAGATCTTAAATCAGTTTTAGGTGCTTTTGTGGCATGAAGATACAAAAATATATATATTCTGATCCCTCTCTCTACTTTGAGAGAAAGTGATGATTGAACTGGAAGGGCACAATAAATTACCCAGAAGATTATGGTATAAATAAAGTCAAATACTTCAAGTTTCCATGGTTTCAGAAGATGTTGGAAGTATTTGGCCCCTTTCATTTTAGTCTTCCAAGAGTACAAATGATCGCAGACACTAAGCTTTAAGTCATTGATCTTTCATCAGACAAAATGGTGCCCTTCTTTGACGTGGCTTTTTCCAGATATTAAATATAGCCTCAAATACCACAAGAAACTCACCACTCTCTGTGTGCCCTTTGCTGCCCAGAGGTTTTATAAACATGATTTTAGGAGCTTTCTTGTTAATGCCTCCAAAAACAAACCACAGTTGAGCTTTTGATGTATAGTATGCATCAAAAGACAAAAGGAATGTCCCTGTTAAGTAACCTCAGCTGACAATAGCATTGACGCCTTGCATCCACATGCCTATATGTTCATAAAACACCAACAAGACATCCGATGGTCCTCCTTACTTACAAAAAAGCTTAATTCAAGGCTGTGTATACTGTCAATAATAAAAGGTAGCATGCAGTTTATTAATATCACACTAATCAAAGAAGTAGTTGTTACAGCAGATGTCTTTACATCAAACATCTGTAGCTGCAGCTGAGCTGATCAGTGACTACATGGCTCCACCCAGAGGACGCATGAGTGCATTTTGTGCCAGAAAAAAAAGAAAAAGTGATCCCTTCTTTGTTTACAAAACCTTTAAAGCTAACGGCATTAGAAACAACAACAAGCTTATCATAAAGGAAATGTATTCTAAGGGCTGTTGCACTTTGATGCCAATGTCTTCATCTCTAAAGCCTGTGGTAACCATAGGTACACATTATGTGATAGAACAGAAAGTACTTTGATGACACATGTGATAATAAATGACTGCCATTAGGTTATGTGCTGTTCCTAGACTCTCAAACTTAATTGTTTTCAGTTTTTTGTCATTAAAGAAATGTAATATTTAAATGTTTTTCTATACCACTGATCGAAAGAACAACCACAGATGGAGGTCATCATATGTACTCTTACAACGTGTGATGGCTAATGTGTGACTGTTTGTGGAATATTAGATCATCGAGGATGAACACAATCAGTAGTTGCAGCTCTATAGTGGTAAGAAACCATCAAAAGAGCAGCATGCTCCGATCTGTGTCGGTGTGCTACGGGCTGTTGGGCATGTGCGGGGGATTTGGAAACCCAGAGTAGACTCTGTGCTGGACGACATCCCATCACAGTTCTGTGAGCAGTAGAACTGTCTGAATGTGTCTGGTCACATTTAAAAAAGGAAGTCATCATTCTGGAAAACACGACTATGTTGAGACATCAAGTATTTGCACAGATAAAAGTCCTCCAAGTTGTCCGAAGACACTAATTTAATATATGGCTGCCAATACAATTACAGATATTATAATAATAATAATACATTTGATTTCTATAGCGCTTTTCTTGAACCCAAAGACGCTTTACATTTGGGAGGGAGGGTAAACAAACAAAACAAAAACAAAGCCAAAAAGAAACAAAGAAACAAAACAGAAAAGCAGTCAGGAGGAAGTTGGTTGAGAGGGGGGGGGGGGCTTATGGATACAGAGTTGAAGAGGTGGGTTTTGAGGTGGGACTGGAACAGGGTGAGGGACTCAGACAGGTATATAAATATTAATATATATATTATAATATATTTCAGGTATAAAAGACATCTTTAGCACTCCAAACATGATGTGCAAGAAAAATGGTAGAGGTGACTCAACGGGCCGGCAGTTTTCGAACAGTTTGAGGTGCACCTTTTGTCCTGTGGGACTTTCTGAGAGGACAATTCAGCCATTAGAGACTGAGAGACGTGAGTTGGAAATATGTTTCCTCTGTGAACAGCAGCACAGAATCCCTTTTAATCTCCTCAATACTTGTATTGGCTTGTTTTTTAAATGAATGTTTCTAACGTTTTAATGTGGTTTTCATTCTGTTAGTCTGGTTTTGCCTTGCGTCAATGTCTCTCTGTAAATCACCATCCAGCATGAAAGCATCAGTTTCAAAAACTGCAGTGATTCATGGAAAGACGATGTTCCCTCTTGTAACTTTTCATTACGCTGTAATCTTTTGAGAATTGAAACATATATGTGGAGCCACGGTCGCTCACCTTTTAGGGCAGTTTTTTTGTATTAAGGCTGAGCCCTTACAGAAGCAACCAGAGGTTCAATCTGAACAGCGGCCCTTCGCTTCATACTAGGAATGGGAACGATTAATCGAAATTATTCAGGTATTCGAATATGAGAATATGAGTTTTGAATATTTGTATTGTAATTATTATTATTTATTTAATTTTTTTGGGAGGGGTGCCTAAGTTGATTACATATGATCAAATGGAATAATTCAATGTATACGACAGTGCCATAGCTAAGTGTGTTAGGTCTAAAGGTGTGTTTTGCTCCGCTCACCGGTCCCTCACAGCGGGCAGAGCTGCAGGTGCTGATCTCTCTCTCGTGTCCGGTTATACTTCACACGTGTTTATGTCCAAATCCATTAGATCTAGCTAGTTCTAGCTAATGATATGGCTGCTGCCCCTCCCTACACGCAGACTCAAACCTCATCTTATGCCCAAATTCCAGATGAGAGGGTCTCTTGTACAGCTGGCCTGATTGTGAATCACCTCCGCACCCGCCTCTCCCCTGAGTAGACATGCTCATATTCTTAAACAACAATGAGTATTGAATAGCTGCATTCTGTGCATAGGCCCTGTTACAGGTTGTTGATCTCTGTTGTAATAGGGTTACGTTACCCTAACCCGTTATGTTGTTCGTGTATGATCCCTCTTTCATTTAAAAACCAAGTTATGTTTTAAGCCTGAAAGCTTTAGGCCTATAGCTGGCAACTGTTCAAACTGTGATCACCAGTTCAATACATTTGACAAATTCGACTTGGTTTCTATACTTATTTGAACATGTATTTATGTATTGTTCAAAATTCTATTTCTTTTTTCCAGGAGGTGAACTGTGACCTCTTCAAGTAGCGGTCTCCACTCCATGTTTTAAGTCTGCTATGGGACTTGAACCAGTCCAAGCCCCTACTGACTGAGCCAATGTCTGTCAGATAACACAACAAATCACAGAAAGATAATAAAATATAAAGTACATTTATGTTGTAACTGGAGGAGTCTATGGAGTAAAAGATACATGAGATGACCCCAATGAGTTGTCAGCACTTTCCATTTGTATCTTTATGAACCCCAACAGTGTCTGTTCTAGAACAACAGAGGGCGCCATTACCCTTTCTCTAAATGATCAGCTCACACAATCAAACCCAGCAGTCTAGACACAATCCATTCCTCACTCCATCACACCGGTCCGAAGCATGTCTGCAGCATGCGTGGGAATCAGTTCAGATCCTGGATGAAACCAGTTTGGATTCCATCCTTGATCTGATCCTACACCCACGGTACGAAAGAGTTTTATCGTTCAAGCACAAACACATCAAAGATTAAAGGGTGATGATCAGTCAACGTGTTTGACCCTCGCAGGAAACAGAACAGTACGTTGGAGTAGGAGACCCAACAGAACGCCTCCATGTCTGCCTCATTTGACTCCCAGCAGTCAAAAGAGGCAGACAAGGAGGCGTTAAGGGTTCCACTGTGATGTTGTGAAACAAAGCTAAAAGGAGAATGACATTTGTCTCACTTCATATGTAGTACTGTCACACTGTGCTTAATGTTGTAGTTTTTCATTGTATTTCCTTGAAGGTCTCTTGTTCTAAAAGATGCACACTGCAGATGCAGATTAACACAAGAAAGCATAAATAACATTGGTTTAAGAAGCTGTAGTTTGAAAATGGCTATGTTATAAATTGTACCGTCTTGTATGTATTTGTTGTGAAGGAAAATGCGACAATGGTTATGGTACATGCTACATCTAACCGGTATAGCTGGATATTTGATTTATATGTATTGATATTACTTACATTTGTAATGCCTTGCTTTGTAGTGTACACTTTTTTTTTCATCATCCAATAAGAGAAGCGCATATTTTTTTATTTTAAATGTTTTTTACACATAATCCCTGCACAAACTTTGCTTAAATAAATACTGTCTAAATGTCACTTTCACCACAAACTTTCAGTTTTTGAAAATCAATTCTAAAGACACATTTGTCATAAGACTAGTGACCAGAACTCATCCTTGTAGGAGTGAGTCTGCTGGGTATCGAGCAGGGTTTCTTTTGAACACTAAGTTACATGTGAAGAGAAGAAATGATTCAATGTGGGAGTGTGCATCTGGGCACATCTTTACAAGCAACAACATCCCACATCCCGTCGTGTCGAACTTCCTCCTCATGAGGCCGATGATATCTTCAGTCATTGAGAAAATTGGTAAAGGAAACCCAGTTTTGGGGGATTGTTGTGGGTCTCTCTCTGTTCTCCCCGATCAAAGGATTATGTGGGGGCGGGAGCAGGCTTCTGCAGACACAACATTTGTGTGGTCTCAAAAAGTTGTATAATATCAGACCTAACAATTGTAAAAGCTCTTGCTCAACAATTGAGAGATTCACAGTTTCAAACAAAAAACTGCAAAAACTTTGTTCAAAAAATACTTTGAGACCTGATTTCATCGCTTGTGCTAAGTAGAGATGCCTATTAGATTCTGCTGGAAAATAGAGCCATCAGAAATAGTAATTGGAGCATGATCTGCACCCATTGCGTTGTCACAATTAGTGATCCCCCAGAGACTGCATCCACTGCGGCACTGACAGTCACCGTCTAACGTTAGGAGGGAGAGTGAGTGACTGTAGCTGAAGTCTCTATTAAATTGATTCTCATCGAGCAAACTAAGTTTATGTTTCTAGATGTAAAGTTTAAATTGATTTCTTCAGTGCAGGGGTTACGCAGATTCATAAAGATTGAAGTTGTTATAATTCATTACAAATGAATGTGATTGTTTGGTTTGGAGTCAGATCTAGCCTAGGCCCTAACCCTTTTCAAAGTTGGTCCCTAAGTGATCAAATACACAATGCTTCTTACAGTAAGTGGAGTTTTAGAGATATTAGAAGCATTTAGGGGCATGGCCATATTTCATGCTGAGGAAAAAACTAAAGTTTCTATCTGAATGTAACAATTGAATTATGTGTATAAATATGTTTATTTTGAAGGTACCGTCAATGGACTGAATGATAATTGGATTACAAATCAGTGTGTAATGTCACTTAACATGACATGTATGTACTTTGGTCTGATGCATCCACAGCTAAATAAAAACGCATTGAATCTGGAATCTGTAAATAAAGATAAGCTTGATCCAAAACAATTGTGAGCTTTTACCCTAACCTGTAAATGTTTGTCTGAATGAATAGATGGCAGATGAATAGACACTATGAATATATAATATAAATGCATTATATTTGTAGCACACCAGCTGGAAAAAACACGTTTTTTAAAGTTAACCCAAAAGAGTTACTCAAGAAAATAATGCCGCACAAAATAAGCAACGACAGACCCTTTTTAAATCCATTTCACAAAACGTTAATGGAAACATGGCGACTGAATCTAATACATGTTATTTGTTCTAAACTGCTCTTGATGTTGTTGTAAAAACCTCCTCATGAAGACACAGAAACTGACCCCAAGATATGGAGAAGTTCCAAAGATGCCAAAAGTTCTGATAACAGTGAATGTGTCCAATATGTGCCAGCTGCAAGTAAATAGATACAATGACCACAGATGAAAGGCTTGTATGAACAAAAGTGTTCATATCCAAATGAAACCTGCTGCCACGACTGAAACACAAACACAGATGCCAACAATTATTAGGCGAGTGTTCAAAAGGGTTTTTTCTCCTCATCCCTTGAAGAGAAATAACGGTGTTTTGGTTGTTTCAAAAAGATATAGATACTTGAAAAGCAGGTCATGCTGTTTTCAGGAAACCTACTGAAAAACCGCCACAGATGAAGATCAACAGAAGTAGGACATTCTGTATGATAATCACACAAAATCCATAAACATCAAATGAAGCGTAAACTTACTGTTGAACTCTAAAGTAATACAGGAGTTTAGAAAATTAAGGAGAGAAAGAGTACAGAAATAACAGTGGCTGTTTGATGAAAGTTTGAGCCGTCACTCAGATACTGTATTTTGTTTGTTTGTTTATGTATTCAAAGGACAGTGCACATTAATCTACATTGCTGTAAACGTGCCAGCAGGCTAATTTTCAACTGTTGTCCTTTTAGCAAGATGTTATAATAACCATAACAAGACTAGAAAAATAAATAAAAATATCATTAAAAAATACACACAGTAACAGACAACAACAGCACAACAATAAATAGGAACAGACAAACATGCAAGCAGATGAAATACTATCATACTATGATACAGTTAAAAGTGTTCACATTTTTGATTGCTTAAAAGCCAGTTCTTAAGATAGTGGTTAGATGTATGATAGCAGGTGTTATTCCTCATTGGTGTTGTGTTCCAAAGTGTTGATGCCCTCACAGAGAAACAGTGTTTATCAAAGGAAACTTTGAGAGCTTGTTTGTGAAGTGCAGTATTTCCCCTATATACAAATAGCGGCGTATAGTACTGTATGTACTGGCAAGGCCGATGTATGGCATAGTTGGGGCGCCAGATCTGGGGGTCGCTGCGCTGGTAGCTCTGGGAGGGGAAAAAACATTTTTGACTGTTGGCGCTCATCCTAATTGTTGGCCTTGATGTAACAACATTCATAATTAAGTAAATGTAACACCCTTTTCACCCCGGTTACACGTTTCATTTGCCCTGTACGATGGGCGCTGTAAGTGATGAAAGTGGGGGATGTTGGCTTATCAGGCGCCCACAGCTCACAGCCAAAATGCGAGCAAGAGAGCGAGGGAGGGAGAGAGAGGGTGCACCGGTACCGGCGCTGTTGTTATTAGAATCTGGTGCTAGCTGCTCTAATGGATATAAGAAGTAGATGTTTCTACAACCAGGGTGGAGGAGAGCTCTCCTGTCAGACTGAGAGGCTCAGTGAGGTAAAGGACTCTGAGTGTTTAGATAGTTAATTTTAGTCCAAGTTATCTCAAACAATTTATGCAAACAAATATTTCCAAGGCACTCCTTTATAATTATTAGGATAAATAAAAACAGGTTTGAAATCATTCCAATGTATACTATAGGACAGTAAACCAAAAATATAATTTCAAGTTGGAGAGATACAAAAATATGCATAAATAAATAAATGTTAACTAGGTAAAATAAGATATAAATGAACAACAAAAATAAAATAAGTTACATTTATTTGTTATTGGCTATGGTAGGTTATTGGTTATGTTCACATACTTATTTGATTATTAAAATGTAAACCGATCTTTTTCATATGGGTGTTTTAGAGTTGTACCCCCTAGATCAGGTCTCTAGATTGAAGGCAAACCCCCCGGACCCCCATAGAGGATGTGACGTCCACCCCCCAATTAAAACTTGTTCATATAATACTGAATACATTTGAAGCCATGTTGACGTATATTACCCATGTCAATAAGTTTCTGTTTTTGTAGTGTATTTGTCTTTTGTAGAGATTTTTCATTTATTCTTTATATATAAAATCTCGCCTAAAATCTTGTCTAAGGCAGCAAATTGGCTAGCACCGGCCCTGGTACTAGGCCTCAAGAGCCTTTCTTGGGCTGGCAGACACAAAAACAAATTGGCAGGGCGCACTTCGCATGCACATACACTAAAAAATATGGGCCCACCTGCCTTAGCACCGCTGCTATGACTCCACCCTAGGGGAAACACTGACAGGTGTTATCAAACACTTCCTTATACATCTAAAGTTTGACACATAGACCTTGGGTTCACAGTGTGATACAGTGTTAGCCTTACATACATACAGACTGTCTTCTTAACGGAGATATAGCTGTGAGTCAGTAAGCCATTGATGTAGATGTACCATTGCATCACTTAGTTTGGCAGCAGCTTGGGCCTTGGTTTTTGCATGGACATAAATGACGGTGTCATCAGCATAGATTTGCACCTCACATCCAGTGCACACTGATGGCTACAGTAGGGTTGCAAAGGGGCGGAACATTTCTGGTAAATTTGCATGGGAAGTTAAGAAATATTTTGTTTTGTCATAAGAAAACATCCATGCAAAATTCATTAAAAAACATGACATTTCAACAGATTTATTTGTAAGTAGAACAGAACAAGTTTTAATTATTTTATTGAACAATCATTTGTTTCATTGAAGAACAAAAACATGAATGTTGAGTTAAATATTACTTGGAATGCACAGTACCTGTAGGGGGTGTGGTCTCAAAAGCCATGCAGTAAGCAGTGTGCTATGTGCATGTGATTGAGGAATGGCATGGATATTCAAGTGTACTTGAATGGCATCTGTTTGTTTTTGTCAAGATTATGCTCAAATATACTTTCCCCAACTATATTTAAGTTCCCTATGAAGAGCCAACCTTCAATTTAGGAAATTCCCAGTTTATTCCCTTAAATTCCCGTTAATTCCCATGGAAAGTTTCCATCTTCGAAAATTCCCGGAATGTTGCAACCCTACTGATGGCAAGTCATTTCTATAGAGGCTGACTAGAATTGGGGAACACCCAGTTCATTCCTCAGGGGTGGTGAATCTGTGATGTCTCGCCACTTACCCTTACACACTGAACTCTATCTGACAGATAGGAGCTCATCCAGTCTATTGCACTGGGTGAGAAATTAAAATAAGACATTTTGTGAATGAGTACTTGATGATTGACTGTATCAAAAGCTTTCTTAAGATCTAAGAAGATTGCTCCAACAATGTCCAATAACCCTTTGTCCATTTTTGAGTTGATATTTTCCACAAGCAAACAATTTGCGGTCTCAGTGGAATGATTGGCTCGGAAGCCGAATTGCATGGTTGGTGTAGTGTGAAAGGACTACTGTGAAGATGTCCAGTCAATTGCTCAGCTACACATTTCTCAGAGATCTTAGACATGACAGGTAAAACACTAGGGCCTATAGTTGTTTGCATCAGTTGTGTCCCCGGATTTGTGGACTGGCACAACAATGGCTGACTTCCAGTCCAGGAATTTTCCCTCCCTAAAAGAGGTGTTCATTATTTGAGTAATTGTCCCTGTGAGAGTGGTAGCATGTTTCTTTAGAAACAGAGAATCCGGTCCAAAAGTGTCTTTTGATTTGGAATTTTTTTAAGAAGAAATTAGAGAATGAACTTTGGATTCAGAAGTGTCTGTCAGTGTACTATCAATAGGTGATGAGTATATTATGACCAATTTGGGGACTGTTTATAGTCAGCCTCACAGAATTAACAAAATAGTTATTAAAAATAGCCGCTATTTCCGCTGGTCCCTTACATAAGGTTCCATTGTTATTGATCTCCAGCTGCTTGGTTATGGTATGCCCTTTCCCTGTTAGGTTCTGCAGGCAGTCCCAGATTTGTTTATGATTTCCCTTAGATTCATGAATGAGATTAACTAAGAAGATGGATTTAGCTGCCCTGATTTCCTTTGTTTATGTTTTGTGAACTCATTAAACTAAATATAAACAGTGAAAAACAACTATCTTGTAGAATGCCTGAGCTGCCAAAGTTGCAGCTCAGTAATACAGGGATGCATTTTAGACACAACCATTTTACAATTAAGGCTGCAACTAGGGGTGGGCGATATTGAAAAATATGTTATCACGATATTTTCAGGCAGTATCACGATAGACGATATATATCACGATATTTTTTCCTGTCGGTTATTATGGTTATTTTTCAAGTTACTTAACAGTACAAGCACCTACAAGGTAACAGAAACTAAAACAAAAAGGAGTAACAGACCAAAATAGCATTTCAAGCTGGTTTTATTTCAGAAATGAAACCCTGAATGAACAAGTGAGCAGTGAACATCAATAAACATGAAAAGGAGGGTAAAACACAACTAAGTAAAACATAAAACATCAATGAGGAAAAGTCAGTGCCAAACAATTAAAATGTAAACTTTAGAGTAGACTTGAAGTGTAATAAAAGACTTTAGCATAACTGAAGGGAAAAACATAAAACGCCACAGCGTCAGTTATGTCTTTCCACCGTTTGCTAGTCTTTTCATAAGGAGCCCCTTTATGAAATGCCTGCCCTATGGTTGCTCGCTGCAAAGAAAGGGGGCGGGGACTTTGATAGCGTGTCAAACAACTCGGACTGAACGCAAGCAGAGGTGTGCTGACATTGTGAAATCGATCGGGCTTGATATATGGTGAAATTAAAATCAGTAGGTGAGGCTGGGGGAGCGGGAGGGGAAGAGGCTCTCCGTCCGCTGTCAAAGCACCATGAGCCGCGCACGGAGAGCCTATTTATTTTTTTATCACGATAGGACGATATCTCTGAAAAAGCATATCGTGGAGACCTAATATCGTCACGACGATATATATCGTCATATCGCCCACCCCTAGCTGCAACTATCCATTTTCTTAATTTCACATTATCACCATCAATATCATCTTGTTAATGGTAAAATCAACAAATCAAGGGGACTGAAGTGCAACATCATATTATTTAATTGTCAATAGAATAGTTTATGAAAAAGATCTGTAAAAACAGCTGCTGCTTTAATACATGTAGGTGCAGTGTGTATTTAGAAAGAATTGAATTGACTTTGTTAAGTGACTAACAATGGCAGGCAGGCTAAAGTACTGATGATAAAAAGAGAGTTCCTCTTGTGGAGTTTTCTGCCCACTCATGTATTCCAATGTCTAGTGGATAAGCATACATTACAATATGTGCTTTAGGCCCCGAGCAGAGCTCAGTGTGAAGAGTGTCCTTGTTATGTCATGGGGACAAAAGACTATTGTTACACAGAAGACGCTTTACGGCGTCCCACAACACAAGCCTCCAGCCAGAGGTTTCAGATCCAAGGGCATTGTAAGAGAGGCCTCGAAAAATATAGGCCAACAGAGGAGATGTATGCGATTTATAAACCGATAAACTAATGTGTGCCATAAAGTGTTGCATTAAAACTGGAATTTTTGCTGCACGATTTGGGGAAACAATCTAATTGCGATTTTTCTGACAAATATTGCGATTCGATTTGCGATAATTGTTTTTAAGCGACCCAACGGAAGTTTATTGTAAAATGCGGCCATATCTCCGGCTAGGTCATATCAACGTGCTCCCGTCTCTAGCACCCCCGCAGCCCGAGCTACGAGTGAAAGAACTAAACTTACATGAAACTTCCGTTGGGTTGCTTTAAAGTCAAGCTTCAGTTTAAGACTCACCCTGTGATAGATGTAGAATATGTGATGGAGCATTACTGAGCTGACTCAGATGCTTTGTTTCACCAAACCATCTAGGAAAGCTCCATTGGAAGCCATTTGGAAAAGTATTTCAAAAATACTTGGCAGGTGATTGGATCAATCTGTCTATCACCTACTATCATGGGCCACTTCTGATTGGTTAATAATGACTGGTACATGTGGAGCACAGCACTTCTAATTGGTGTGGATCATTGACACACACAAAAAAAAAGAAAGAAATGCAATGTTGTGGAAAAACCATACCAGACACACATAATTACTCTAAGTATTGTTATTTGAGGGTAACTTTCTAAAGGGGATTGTTAAGCTAAAGGAAGTGGTTCTGCCTCTCTGAAAGTAACATAAGCTGCCGGTATTCTTCCTGTATTTCTTTCAGTCTGGTAAACGTTCATTGTCTCACTTGCATGAAAGCAGAAATTATTTCTAGAAATTCCACATGTGCTGTTGATGCTGAAGGGTCGTGTCTTTTCAAATCATCTGCCACCTGCTCCTACCGCTGAAATTTTACACAAATGTAGGGAAAAAGTTCATTTGTACTGTCAAATTCAAAATAAATCAAAATTCAAAAATAATTTGGAGTTATAGCTGGTTCATATTTAGGATCAAGTTTTGCTAAATTAGATTTTTAGCAGCCACTGGGGGCTGGGGGCATCAAAATAAGTCAGACTTTTAAACCACATTCTTAAGATACACGCTATGTTGTGTTGTGATTAACAAGATTTATTTCTAACTCTTTAAGTTTTTAAGCTGCACTGAAGATGCTCCTTCATTTAATTCTATTGAAATAGATGTTAGGAGGCCTATTTGAACACACCCTAATTGTCTCCATGATTCTGCCCTGCTTCCATGCCTAGCCGGCCTTATAAAGTGGGCTGCTCCTCAAGACAGAGCTGCTGCTTCCCTGAATAAAACTACGCCTCCAATCTCTGAAATCAACTTCTTGACTAGCCAGCATGGGGACCGTTAGATGTGAAAAACAAGATAAACCAGCCAAGCAAAATACATTTCCTCTTTGTGTCACACATACATTACTTTCCATACATCTTCCTGACAAAATGTGTAAAATCAAAAAAGAAGGTTTATTTGTGTATGTATCTTTTCAACAGTTTTCGCACATCAAGCCATTCATAAAGTCCACACAATGTACCTCCACTGCTGGGCATGACCACTGCATAATACCACTGCATAATACGTGAAATAGAAAGGATGTGGTCATGAATAAATGTGTTCCAGTTTCCTGGTATACAAACGGTACACAAAGGTCAAATGTGGCGCCGCCCTGCTCTGTCCGCCAATACATCTCCAACAGGAAGTTATTCTTTGTTGGTTCCTAAACAACTGGAGCCAAATTCCCTCCCAAAATGTCCTTGAGGCAATAAAACAGCCCGGTGAGGACTGGCAGCGGGGGTTTAGGAAACAGTACTCGGTAGTGGGTGGGTGAGCCTTGCTGGTCTCTAAATCATCATCCCACCAGGCCCTGTGGTTATTTTGAGTGGTGGGATATTTGTGGCCGGGGATGGGGCACTGGCTGCTCCCATCCTGCCTTTCAAAAAGGGCGGAAGCAGGTTGGACATGTGTGCTTCTCACACGCTGTGAAAAGAGGGGTTTATTTACTGCAGGTACTTTTCATACTGTAATAGGTATCACAAAAACAATAACTCTTTTGATTAATAAGTACAATGGGATTGACTTTTTTTTACACATTTCCATTATTACATAACATTCTGTGTTGTACTGAGTAAACAACAAATATGGTTGATCAGTTCTAACAAGACATAATCCCTAGAGTTCTGGGTTCAGGTTATGTTATGATCCGGTAGATAAAGTCTTAACAAGATGAATGGATTACACCCAACGACCGCGGCATCCGAGATAAGGGAGCTAAAAATATGTCTTTGTGGAAACAGGATGACTTTTTTTATCCAACAACAATAACAACCTCGTGTCAAAGTTAGGTACAAGGACTTCCTCAAACCTGGGTTGTCTTCCTAAAGGGGATCTAAGGAGGTTTCTTTTTAAAATAACCATTACAAAACATCCATTTGAAATGAGGAAGTTAGTGCACAAAACCGACATCTGCTATATAAAACGTATGTTACACTTGAAATAGAAAGTAAAGAAGAGCTGAACAGTTCACACCAGAAATGTAATGTGACAGCTCGAAGAGCATGATGGTTGATAATGTGTGTTTTCCCACTGTCGACACTAACCAAGGGGTCTTTTTGAACTTTGAAGCCATTTGGCAAATCTAGCAGTTATCTATTCAATGCCAAGCCGGCCTAACAACCGAAGTTAAGGAGCTTTCTGTTACTAAGTTGCTATCTGGGTTGAAAGGTTTGAACTCTGAACAAAGAAGAAAACCACAAGACAGGATCCAGGTGATCAAGTGTGATTTTAAAACAAATGTGCTGAGGAAAAATAACTATTACATGAAACTTTAATTTAATAATTAAACCAAAAACCCCTTTGTTTCCACACAATGTGGCCGGGGGGTCGGAGTCACAAAATCAGTTCAACAAGTCCTGCAGCAGCATTCATCTGGTTTGAGGTTAGGTCGTGTGCAACTCGGTTTCTTTCCAAATTAAGCATGAAACCGCTTGGTTTAATGTGGCCTGGGGGTCGGAGCCACAAAATCAGTGGAGCAGCCGTTTTCCACACCATTAAAAACAAAATGAGGTGACCAAGAAGCGCCTAATACGATCACTTAGACCCTTAATGGTGGAGGCAGCGTGCAAAGACAGGCTCCAAAGAGCAGGAGCTATGGCACCACAGCACATGCTCATATCTTACACTACTGCCTCATGGCACCGGCTCGGAACTTCATCAATTACTAACTGCAGTCTTGCAATGTCGGGGAAACAAAAAATAATAATAAAATCACCAGACCTGATTGATTGATACTGCTTTTTGTGATAGACATTTTTGAAAAGATCAGAGATTATAGAAGATAGACTTAAATACGACATGAAACCAACCAAGCCAGCACTTTCCCCCAACTGTTGCCTATTGCATGTCGTGACTGAGGTTGTAACTGTCTGGCAGGTATAGAAACGTTTAGCCTTAAAGGCAGGGTATGGTGTTGGATGCACGGACTACACTTTACAGCAAGGCCTGCAGTTTGCACTGACGATGCTTATGTGTCCTCTGTTTGAGAGGCTGACACTCTGGTTACATACTGATTAAAAGTATCAGGCTCTATAGTATTGGCAAAAGTTGAACACGCAGTCTCTTCTGTGAGAGGCTGCCTTCACACAGAACAATTAGCGTGAACAGTGAGAAAAACAGAGCGATTAACTCGAGTCATAACGAGTGTAGAGTTATTCAGAGACAGTTCAGAGCCAGAGACAATAGTCTGACTTGCAGAGCAAACTGCTAATGTGCTGTGAAATGATGATGGAGTACGTTATAAGTGAGTATAGAGAACAAGAAGAGCTTTTCTTAAAACGTTTGCATTAACGGCAAAGTCATGATTTCATATTTAATTACTACATTTGTTGGACTCTGGGGCTTGTTTCTTTATTGTAACACTGTTATACATGTGTAAGGCAGACAGGCAACAGTGCTGGGAATGGATCAAACCATTCCTCTCCCGCAGACTCAGAGGTTTTATTTTGCACATCACTCTCCAGGATATTGTGGTGATTCAGCAGGGATTTGGATCTTAACACCTCCGAGCCAATCCAAATAATCAGTCCTTTGAACCTCTCCATGGTAGCCTTTTTATTATATCGATCTAGGGCTGGGCGATTTTTTCGGTTTTCACGATTAATTTGCATTTTTACTTTCCTACGGTTTGTGAAATGGCTGAACCGAAAAATCGCGATTTTAAAACATTTCTAGACTCCGCAGATTTGTTTTGCTTTAAGGGACTCCGTAGTAGCTTACTCTCTCACTTTCCAGAACGCGCACAAAACTCAGCCACATTGCCTGTGACTCCCTGATCTGCAGCTCTGCCGATCTGCTGTTGTTATGCTGTGTTCGTTGTTGAGCATAACAGAGGACTCAGACATTGTACATTACATATATAACTAAACACGCCTTTTCTCCTCCTTATCTCTTTCATGACTTTTCATTTAATATGGTTTTGAACGCTGTAATCAATACTCAAGACAGGAAAAACTTCACGGCTGGTTTCATTTCTGGTAGTTCCGGATGTTGTCTCATGCTACCCACGTCTGTAAACAAACGTATTAAAATAAACTGTACCTTCATTTAATATTCAGCAATAATAGTATCTCGACGTCTATACAGTAGTTGTAGTGTTGGAATCAGTAGGTTTCGGTGTGCAACACTCCGTGTCATATCGCTACTAAATTCACCTCTATAGTAAATGGTATATTAGCCACATGCTAAATGCTAACCGGAGATGAAGGATTTTCAGAATAAAAGCTTAACAACTGCGCACGAGAACTTCTGGTTTTTCAGTATAAAACAGCATTTAAACTGACGGTATGTTTAAGGTACTTTATGCCATCAAAAACATTGATTTTAATTTATAACGCTGTGCGCATGTGCAGAGCTGCAGATCGGGTAGTCACATAGCCTACTACAATCACATTCACCGCTTCACCGACAGACGAACCATAAAAATGTCCACGAACACAGATGAAGAACTCATTCCTAAAAAAGGTGCTACTTCAGTTTTATGGAAGTGGTTCGGGTACAAGCGGTCATACATAGAACAAACAACTGTTCTGTGTAAGGTCTGTAGAAAGACAACTTCCTAGAAAGTTAAAGGGATGTTATTTTGTTTGAGGGTATTTTTGTATTATTCATTTCATTATCTATTATTTGTTGTATTTCATTTTACAAGTTTTTTCAGGGATGGCCTACAAGAGATTTTTTTTTCAGTTTGATTTAAAAAAAATCTTTGCACATTAATGACAGCCAAGTGCCGTGGTGCTGTTTTTATTTTATTTTTTTTATTCTTGAACAATTGATGTGTTCACATAGGCCTAGACTACTTGGTAATCTCATTTATTTTTATTGTGTTAATAAAGAAAATATTTCTTTAAATGTTGCCTTGTTGAGCTAATGTAGACCTTTGTAACTTACGCTACAAAAGAATACAAATTGAAATGATTATTAGGGATGCGCGATATTGGTTTTTTGAAACCGATACCGATAACTTCCTGCTTCTCAAGACCGATACCGATAATAATATAATATATATATATTAAATGTACCTGTAGTTTTTGCACACCTGGTGGTAAAAAAAAAAGACTAGTAGTGAGCAAATGACATGAGCATTACTACTATGAACAAAACAAAGCCAAGAACAGTTTTGACTCTTCGAAGTGACCATATTTATTTTCCCAAACAAATCTGGCAAACTTCTTGCCTTTTTCAAAAGCCTCGTCGATAGGTAAAAGCCCCGGTGCCTTTGCAGCTGGCTTTGGATTCGCCGCTAGTTTAGCAGCGCAGGCGTCTTCGTACGCTTTTAACACACCATCGTAGCGATGGCGATGTTTCAGGTGACTGATCAGATTGGAAGTATTATAGCTCGTTGCCTTTTTCCCTCCTCGTGGAACTTCTGCATTGCATTTGTTAATACAAATAGCAAGCGAACTATCTAACTCTGAAACTTTGAAACAGTCCCATACTACCAACGACATGTTTGTTTACTGTCCTGGCTTCACGGCCGCACACCATTTACGTCACAGCCAGGCATGAGTTAGGGAGCGCTGGATTTGTGAAAAACTCCCCTCTTCCTAAACCACTAATACCACAGTACTGGCAAAACGGGAGGAGCCGAGTGAAAAACAAGCGCCCCTCATCCCAATCCACCCACACCGCAGTATTTTTTTCTTTTTTTTTTTTACCCAAAAAATATATTGTATATTATCGGGGCTATTAATACTGTTATCGGGTTTATCGGGATGACGTCATAATTCGATAATTATCGTGCACCACTAATGATTATAAATGACGAATGCTACCTGCCTATTTGATATACTATTGTAAAGTACATTGTCACACAGCAGCATGGCTCTAGCAACGTCTGTCAGTATTGTGTGAACATTCAGCTTCCCCAGAGGATGAAGCCTTCTGACTCCTGAGCCAGCAGGAAATGAAAGCCTAGACAAAACCCTCACTTGAGTTTCAGTGAGACAGCCGTCAGCTAGAATTCAATGCAAGCATTTCCAGTGGATATGATGGCTAACAATCCTAGAAGTAAACAGGTCCACTATAGTTTGCCAAACTGCCACTGACAACAGCTATTATCAGCAATAGTCAGCAATATTACCAGCTTTCAAAGTCTTCAAAAGCTTGAGAAATTCCTTTCCACACACACATACAAAGTGTCAAATACATCTGCCTACATGTAGAACAAGAAGGCCACAAAAGACTGATATAAATAATATAGATCAGGGGTACTCAAATACAAATCTTAAAAGGTCCAAAATAAATGTTTCAATAAGACAAAGGTCCATTTATTACGGTCATTCAAACTTTTAAACAATTGCAACAAGGTTCTTAACACGAGGTTGCAAAAACAAAAATAATCTGTATGCAGCAGTTTTCATTGTTATTGTGTCTGTGCTTGACCCCTCAGAGTCGCAGTGTAAGAGCTGCACAGTTATGAATAAAGGCAGCTGCACCCTCTTTCATTCAGCATTCCCATTATTGCTTTATAAATGTCTTGCCCCCTTGTGTGTCCACTGAGGTTCGTCAGGCCCAACACATCTTCAACAAACTCCCCCTTTGCCTCATCATAACAACTCACAAACACCAGCAACTGAGCAATGTCAGTGGTGTCAGTGGACTCACCCACAGCTAAGGAAATGCACTGTGCATTTTTTATTCCATCACAAAGATTAATCAAATCACCAGCCAGTCTTTATGTTCTTCTGGTTGCTGTGGAATCTGAGAGGGGATTTGCTTGATTTGACCTGTTATTTCCTCTTTTTGTTTGCCTTCAACATGGTCTCCATCACTTCAGTCATGCATTATTTTATACTTCAGTTATTATCCAGTGGAATTTCCTTACCTACTAACCTAGTTAAATCAAAGTGGTTACTTTTTTTTGGCTGGGCAGTGTAGTTTTACACACCGTCTTATTTGACTTTCTCAGGACTTAAAACAGTTTTTTGGGGGCAGACCCCCACAAAGAAAAAAATATATTTACACACGTAAGGTCATCATCTTAATAGTTTTGTATGCTCATCCGTGAGCAGAGCATCAAGTTGACGTGTATTACAGCTGAATGCGGCGATTACCATTTTGTTCAGCAAAACACCTCACAAACGTATTAAGATCAACAGCTTTAGTGCGTTTTGATTCAATGCTGAGTACAGCCGCACTGACAGTCTCTTCTCTGTCAGTGTAGACCGCAACTACCTCATTCCTTCAGTGCTTGGGTCCGAATGCTTCTCATTTTGCGCCGTCCTGTTCAAATGAAATCGCCGCCAATCATATGTCCACGCTCGCGCCAGGACCGGGGGAGGGGTTACATGACGTGCATCTTGTGCTGCATTCACTTGCACTCGGACATTAGAGACTTTCTCTCATAAATGTCCGATGAGCGCTGTTTGCAGTCTATGGACATAGCGGATCATTTTGACTCGTTGCGTTGTGGCGATGTCTCGCAGATAACACAGATAATACAGATAATACATATGAAAAGTATAATTTGCTCAGAGTCCAGAGACAGTTGTGGTTTGGTCCGGATCCGGACCGGAGTCCGTACTTTGAGGATGCCTGATATAGATTATATAAACAGGTTTCTCTGTTGATGTTCATTGAGAAAGCTTCACCAGCTGGTCAGGGAATAACAGAGGACCTGACAATACGCAACATGAGTCATCCGCTGCAGTTAATATACAACTATTTAAAATAAACATGGTTAAAATAAATAATAATAAAGTCAACAACTTGGCTTCAAGTTTTTTCTTCTTACTAAAATAATGACAATTCAGCAAAATACACACTTAAATGTTGAGTTTACATTAAAGTTCATTATCACAAAACTACAGTGTTATCGTCACCCTTTTCGGATGTGCAATTAAGTAGGTGATTTGTTTACACATCATTTAGAATCAGTCATATTTTTGTCTATGAATTTGACACTGCTTATAATTTTGTATTGTATAATAATTCTCATGTTACATTTTTGTATTATTGTTTTACACATTCAAAATCACAATCTAATCAAAGGTTTTTCATGGCAATAACAAAAAAACATAACTTCAACAATATGTCCACTCTATGTACTCTGTGGCACCAGGACCCATTCATGCCTGCACCGTACTTAAGACAGCCTGAACTACAACCATGGACAAAGCCAGTAACTGCTAGTAACCGCAGGACACAAAAGGGACCGTAATCTATCTTTGAATAAAAGACAGTTCTCTAAGAATAGAAAGGTTGTTCTCCTTAGGTTTTATTTTACGTTGGACAGTACCGACATCCACCTGTTCCACCTTAATGTTACGTGAACACCCATTCGAATGAAATGGAGCGCACTCCTCATTCAGTGACCAAGCAACAGTGACTGCTTGGTCACTAGCTGTTTTAAAACACAACAAGGACATATTAAACCCCATCTGAAACTAGCAGTATTCAATCCAACAGACAAAGACACACACACACACATCCGAGCCATTCTCTAGCAAACATGGATGCATTTTCTTACCGTGTAAAGCCCAATCCTGCACAAGGCAAGAGAGAGCTGCATGTGCTCCGACATTGTGCCCAGCAACAAGCGTAACCCCCGGCAACAAACAAGCCGAGCCTCTGGAGTAAATGAATGGACGGAGGAGGATCAGGAGTAGCTGAGCATACCATTTTCAGGTCAACAACATGAGTCCAGCCCTTCAATGTCTCCCTGTCAGCGACCCATATTCTTTTTAAATCTGAGCCTTACAGAGGGGTTTTGTAAGCGTTTGGATGAGCATAATTGAAGGTTGTGTTGTCTTTACTCCCCAGATTCAATCACAGAAAGATAAAACACTATTGCCACCAGGCTCAGCCGACAGACACAGGCTTGAGATTAGTTTGTGGGGATCTTTCTCACCACAGAGATTAAGGGCTCAGTGACAACTAGGGATCCAGAATGACTACACATTGGATTAGTCACCATTACCCACCCACACACTTTGCCCATACTGTACGCAGACTGAGCTTCATGAAGAATAAAACACACTGCTTTCCTTGCATGGAGGAGGAAGAAGGGATAGACTACTGGCGCTTACAGCGGTCGTGGGGATTTCATTAACTGTTGTGGGACGCTTTGTCAGAAGTCAGTGTGTTCAGAGAGAACGGTGAGTCATGTTCAAAAAGCTTGTTCTGGTCAGCTCGGCTGTCTAGTAATGGTTGCTGCAACCACCTGCTAGCACAGCGCAGTTATGATACTCAACTGTAATGCAATATGGTAAGGGGACATTTAAATTGATGTTCCTGTATTCCCAAAAACATTCTGAGCAACTTTAAGCTTAGTAACAGTATCATGTACACTTCCTGGGTTAAAATCCAGCTCCGGTCTTAAATCTCTTTCTCTCTTCTGGTCCAATCTCATCCAAAGAAGGGCATGTCATAGAAGGTACAGGTTGCTATTAGGGATGCACGATATTGGTTTTTTGAAACCGATACCGATAACTTCCTGCTTCTCAAGACCGATAATAATATAATATATATATATATATATATATATATATATATTAAATGTACCTGTAGTTTTTGCACATCTGGTGGTAAAAAAAAGACTCGTAGTGAGCAAATGACATGAGCATTACTACTATGAACAAAACAAAGCCAAGAACAGTTTTGACTCTTCAAAGTGACCATATTTATTTTATGAAACTTTGAAACAGTCCCATACTACCGACGACATGTTTGTTTACTGTCCTGGCTTCACGGTCGCACACCATTTACGTCACAGCCAGGCATGAGTTAGGGAGCGCTGGATTTGTGAAAAACTCCCCTCTTCCTAAACCACTAATACCACAGTACTGGCAAAACGGGAGGAGCCGAGTGAAAAACAAGCACCCCTCATCCCAATCCACTCACACCGCAGTATTTTTTATTACCCAAAAAATATATTGTATATTATTGGCTATTATTGGCTATTAATACTTCGGGTTTATCGGGATGACATCATAATTCCTTATATCGGACCGATAATTATCGTGCACCACTAGTTGTTATCGATATCTTCTTTCGTAATGCAACACCATAACGAGACAGCATATAATAGCCTAGTTTTTCAGTCGTTTATTCTGTCTGACTGTCGGTCAACCGGGGTTTATGGATCCTATGAAACGCTCAATGATATGATTACCAAACAACATTATGGTTTTATGGACCATCCCACACCTCTAATAATATGAATGCGGAATAGTAAACCAATGACAACAAAGCCCTTCACCTATCCATGTCCTTGATTTTCTAGTGAGCGAAAGCAATGCGAGTGGTTATCGCCCGAGATAAAGAAAAGGAAATATGATAACAGTTCACTAATGCCTCTTTAGAGCAATGACCCATCAACTTATGTGAATGCCAATATGAAATTAACCTAAAGTACCTGAGCTTTATCATGATCATAAGATTGTGAAACAACCAGAAGTATTCCCTTATCAGCAAGACTGATGTTGCCCAGGCCCTATCTGCTGACTCATGAGCACTCTTTACAGACGATGGGAATCACTGCATTCAGAAACAAGCAGACACAGAAACATGGCTGACACGCTGCCAGCAGGTTGAAATCTGGGACGGGGGTTCCGGAATGTTGTTGAGCTCACAAAGGTATTTCACATTATAGCTGGAGGCTATGCACTTTAAAAAATAAATAAACTGTAGTCAACACCAAACTAAAAGGTAAACCATTCACATCCATTCAAACTGAAACCTGAGTAAACCAGCTCTCACTGATGGAGTAAGTCAATTATTAACATCCATCTACATACTGTATAAAAGCCACACGCTCTGTATAATATGTGTTGGTGCTCTAATCTGCATGCAATAGGTCATTTTTGACAACTTGTCTTCTACACCAGTCAGGTGTAGAACGTGGTCAGATGGGGGACAAACTAGGCGGAAAAGTTATCCCATAGGCCAGGGGTGGGGAACCTCCGGCCCCCGGGCCGTATACGGCCCGCGAGACCATTTGGTATAGCCCTCGAGGTAATTTATATACACACGCAAGAAAGAAAAAAATTAAAGAAATCTAGACCGCAAAATAATTAAACAAGCGAGTGTCTGTTTTTCATGGCAACGGTCATGGTCCTTGAACACAACACGAACCTAACGTGTCATCCATCACGTGGTACATGTCTCGTCTGACAGGGGTGCAGTTCTGACGGAGAGCACCAGAACGCCGCTCTGGGACTTCAACAAATTGCATTGGCTGTGTCTTTAGTTGAAAGCCCAGTGGCGATCTGTTCATCTGTCATTCTGATCATACAGTCAATAACTTTGTTGTTATTAGCATCTGGTTAGCTAGCTATGCTAACGAATATAAGAAGCTTTTTCTCCAACCAGTGAGGTAAAGGCACATCTTTATATGATCATTATAGTTATCAAAAAACAAGAGAACAGGTAGAAAATACTATATGACAGTAAAGTAAGTTGTTATTAATAAACAAGAATACAGTTTGAAAGGGGAGTGGTTTGTAAAATATCCATAAAGAAAAAATAAATCTGCTTACAGTTCTGTTTCATATGGATGTTGAGATGTTTCCATAGATCTCTTCATTTTGTTCTCAAAGTGCACCAGATTGATGCTTTTAACTTCAATATTTAAAAAAAAATCTTCCTGGACCGCCCTAGAGGAGGTGAGGTCCCCCCCCACTTAAATCATGTCCACATGGATAGGAAACTAAATACATTTGCACACATCTTGTGTCCATATCTTTCTGTTTGGTGGTCATGCCACAACCGTGCACGTGAATGCATGCGCGAGTCATGGCAAGATATCTGGACTAGGGTTGCTTTTTCTTTGCACAGCATGAAAGAAAGGCCAAATGAATGTGCTGTAATTTTTAAGCAGAGGTCAATCATTTGTACGGCCCTCGGAGGATGTTGAAAAAATTTAAATGGCCCTTGAGAGGAAAAAGGTTCCCCACCCCTGCCATAGGCTAACATACAGTATTCATACGCTGTCAAAATCTCTTTCGGCTCTCCTTCCTCTGTGTTATCCCAGTGAGATGCCAGGCTGCTATGCCCTGCTGTGTGCCTTGCTCTGAAATACAGTTGGCCCACCAAGAACACATGCTAACACAATTTATTTTCATGAAGGTGTGATCTTAGTGCCGAGTGCAAACCGAATACCACAAAGCTGCCCGGGGTTCATTCAGTTCAGAGACCTTGTTGATGTCATGCCCCTCTAACTCTCTCTCTTTTTCTCAGGAATGGTTGACGCCTTAACTGCCTACTATCAATTAAAGACAAGAAATAAAGAATTATAATGTTTTATTTTTAAATACTGCAGATTCCATGCCGTTGCCTTGAGCTAGTGGCAGCCAGTGTTTAACACATTCAGCATAAATTATCATAAGAGGAATCTCACATTTCAGAGAATGGTTCTCCAATGAAAGTCATTATTTTTAGGTTAGTTAGTTATTTATGAACGGGCCATCTTCACTGCAAAACTGCGGATTAAGCAGTAAAGGCCCGACTTGCTACTACATGCCAATTTATACTGAATTAAAAAACACATGAAGAATGCAAACTCTGTAACTTGATGTAATTATCTAAATGATGTCCAATGTTGGTATTCTGTGTAAGAGATAAATAGTTACTCCAAAATATATTTATCCTGCCAAAATAAGAGCTGGCAAAAAGACCAATTAAAGTAGGGCTGCTCAATTAATCGTATTTTAATCGCGATTACGATTATGGCTTGCAACGATTACGAAAACAACGGAATCGAAATAAAACGATTATTTTTTTATTATTACTTTTTTTTTTTGGTTTTTCAGTTGAATTATACTTCAAGTTCAGGGTAATCAACTGTTATAAACATACTGTTCACATTTTTTTCTCCAATAAATGGATGTTTTCAAAGGCAATGCATATCCGCAATTACAATTATTGACCCAAATAATCGAGATTATGATTTTTGCCATAATCGAGCAACCCTAAATTAAAGTGTCATCAACCATGTCCAATTCTTAGATTCTATTCACAATAACAAAGCAGAAAGCTAACGTGTGGCAGCTAGCATCAGCAAAACTAGCTGAAAACAGGTGTCTGGCCTTTTAGTCAGAAACAAGTATTAATAGCAATGACAGCTGAATACCTAGCATCTTGCTTAAAAGCTGTGGTATACCTGATAGCTAAAATGTTTCACTTTTTAGAAAGAGGGTCAAAGTGTACACAGGGTTCTTCATCTCTACATGAATTGCAATTAGCCAGTTAGTAATGTGCATGTCTGTTTTGAAATGTATTAGCTATGTATAGTGTTAGCAAACTGTGGCTAAGTCATAGCATCCAAAAAGTTAAATAAATGTTGCTATTACCCTGCCTTTCTCATGTCTTGGTAATAGTTTCATGTAGTTAATGCAATGCTTTATGTTTACAACAGGGGATAGAATAGCAAGTGGGTGGGTGGTTTTGACAACATTTACATTTTGAATTGAAATGAACATATATATTTCATAGTGAAATATGTCAAATGTTCAGCAACAAAGCATGCAAGTCAATCATAAATATGGAAATGCAACTGCTGAATTTAAATCAAGAGACAATGATTTAATTTAATAAATAAACTGTATTTCTTACAACCCCTTTTTGCTCTAAGAGAATACCCTAGTTCCATGATTTCCCTATATTTCCCTCCTGTATGTTCCCTCTGAAAATGAGCTGGAGTAGATGTGAGGGTCAGCCTGCTCTCAGCTATCTGTCAAATCATCAGTATATGGTTTAAGGTCAATGCAGGTGGTTGAGCTCACTGACTATTGGCATAATAAAACGCGCCTTTTCACTTTTGCCATCAACTCCTAATCCACTAAACGCTTGCCCCTATTCTACCTAGCTTAGCACTTTTTACCTTTGTTGTTATTTTTCTTTACTTGCTTGTAAAGCGCTATGAGCACCAGGAAAAGCGCTATATAAATAACATGTATTATTATAATAAAATAAATTCCATATAAAAACACATCAGTTTTTCCACACCTAACTAAATAAAGGTTAATGTTGAAAGAATTTGTTTAGCACGTTTGGCTTCCTTTGGGCAGAGTTAAAAAATGACCAGAATGTCAGTCAACCCGAGGGTTTAGTCACTAATGTGTAGCGGAAATTAAAAGCCTGTAATCTTTTCAAACAAGGCATATGTTGTTGCAAGATCACGAAATAGCTTAGAGGCTGAGAATGCGCCTCCAGCGACTGATGAACAGAAATAATGCAATGGAATAGCTGTAGTATAAATATGACCATGCAAGCGTAACAATGTGTTAAGCAATAATAGGCCATTAAAGCCAAAGGAGATTAACGCTGTATGTTCTTGTATGTTTTTCAGAAATAAAAAATACAGTAAATAGTTTGGTTTTCTCACATAGAAGGTGTTAACGCTGTTAAACGTGTCCTCTAGTAAAGTTGGCCATAAGTCAGGGTCCAAAAGTTGGCAACACGGTGCACTTGTAATTTGGTAAGGCTCTGTCATGGCAACAAGCTAGCACCAAATTCCTCTGTCTGTGTTTTGTGAAGTCTTTTTCAACACTACACTCACCATGCAGGAGTACAGTTTTTCAAAATGCTCCAGGTCTCAGTGGGAAAATGAATCCACTTTTAAACAGATGTCTGCTACAGTCATAATGCAAACCACAGTTATGACCAAGCACTGTGCAATAATGATGTGCTTCCATTTCTGAATGTCCTAAATACTCTTTAAGGTCTAGCCTGATAAGAACCTTACGTAAACGGCATGCATATCGCTTTAGACTAGCTTCGTTTTTCAAGGGTTTAGTGACAAGTTCCATTGATTTATAGGAAAGAGAGAGACATAGTTTGGGCCTGGGTTTTATGCCAGGTCTCCAGTGTTGCACAGCAGGAAAGGAGGCCCTGCGCCTATTGAGTGCCTGACCTCAGAGGACAGCCAAGCGCTCGGCTACAACAGTCCACAGAGTTACAGCTGTGCTTTCCACAGAAAACTGTTTGACACAGAACATCTTTAATCCTTGAGCCAGTAAGCTGGAAAAAAATCATTTTTCCCTAGGTAATGTGAGCAGTTATAGCATATCTCTTTGCCAAGACAGAAAGATCCGAGCTGAAATCAATTTCTATCATTTCACTTAGAGTGTGCTTACTTTGATAACAATGCCTGCTGGGTTCACCTTATCAGAACTTTCCATTGACATGCAACTGATATTACAAAATAACTAAATGATTTGCTTGGCTTTTGTCCGTTTGCATCCCTTCTGATTTTACATGTCCTCTGAAATGGTGTGTGATTTTATGTTGTCATGTTTTAAAATGTTTGTGTTGATGTTGCTATATATTCTGTAATGTGATTTTATTTGTTGATTTAGTTGTCACATCAAGGACAGAAGTTGAATAAAATACCTTTTGGCTAACACTGGCACATTAAGAAACAGTGTTGTGATCAACATGCATTGATGCCAAACTAAATTCCTTTCAAGATTATTAACTCCAAAGTCAGATGCTGCAAAAAAGCAAGCTATAAAATCGGTTTGCATTGACTATTGCATACAGGTTCTACTGCCAGTTGCAGGATAGGACTGTGTCATCTCAACTCAAGACATGTCTCAATGAAGCAGAAGTTGAAAGTTCCTTTTAGGTCCCACATCTTGGAAGGCCTATTATAAATAAACTGATAACACTGGGTGGGCAAGTTTCTCTGCATTTCACACTGTCCCTCTGTCCCCTGAGATTACAGCACAATGTCTTGTGTACTCTTTTTTCCCCCTGTTGTTCTATATATGCAGGGAATGCCTCCAGTTACAGCTTCCTCTCCATTGTTGCACTTTTGTAGCAGCACCCATCCCACCCCTACTAGGTGGGCACACTATGGACCCTAAACTATTATCTCCCAGGCTAAAGCTGGCACATTGAACTGGACTGTAATAATAATGTTGGTCCCAGGGGAATAATGTCTCCAACTAGTAGTGACCCAATCACCTCTCTTGAAACAAGTATTCCAACACACAGAGCAGCTTTGTCCACAGTAGCAAGAGTTAGATAGGTGGAAAATAAAAGCTTCATAACGTTACAGTCATATTATAACTAAGCTAACAGGACCTCAGGGGTGTAGCTAGTTATCGTGTTTCACATGTAAACAGACCGGAGTCTGGGTCAACCAGTTAGACCTTGTTCACACAACACTGATATGCAAAAGCTACAGGCAAGACCTGACACATTAGCTTAAAACAGAAACAGCTACGACACCTAATATTTAAGATGCACACACCTGAGTGGCATCAGTGTGTGATTAGGGAGTTAAACTGGCAAGAAACATAACGTTAGAGGGTGTCTTTGGTTGGAAAACACAATACCACAACATTTAGATGCATTAACTTACCAGATAATCCATGTACTATGGCTGACCAGTCACAGCAGCACGAACTGGCTATGTATTAATCCCGTTTTTGCTTCAATGAGTCCAAAATGTAATTGATTTGACCACACGTCGCTTTGTATTCCCCGCCTCACAGCCACTGCAAAAATAAAAACCAACCTTTGGTGTGTTTAAAGCAAAGGTTTTCGCCGTCTTCTTCGATAATAACAAACGTTCCAAAACGGAAACGACTCGGTTTGTTTATAACGACGAGGGCCGCTTGGATCGTGTGCTTTTTCTGAACTAATAGTACCTCGTCCACCGGCTAACTTCCAGTTTTTATCACACAATATCAGTTGAGTGTTTGGTTGAGGAAACTGGCGAAGCCTACAACGCGACGTCAGGCACGTCACTCTGCTCGCGCAGCGTGGTCACGTGACCAAACACAGGCTGGCTATTTTCATTCTGGGGAGCGACCGCTGCTATAATGCTCTTTGTTTAAATCCACTGTTGTGCTTTTTAAATGTCTAAATAGCGGACATATACAGTTTTATTTGGATTTTAGAAGTACATTGTCGATCCAATTTGTTCACGGTTATTTTTATTATTTATAGTAATAAACAGTTGTAATAATAATAATAGTAAGATAAAGTCTCTCACACTGCCAAGATGAGGTAAGGACTTTCTCTCGTCCCCTTATCGCTATCAGTGATGTAACACGTATGCACAGATCTACAGGGTTCCATCAGTAAACATTGCAGAAGTAGAACAGCTGCTGTCGTATGATTTTAAAAGAAGGCAGATTTTGTGATTGATTGGGAGCATCTCTCATATACTGTGTGCATGTTATTTCCGAATACAGGCCTATAGGCTACGTTCATTCAGATAAATAACTTGAGCACATAATACAGTAGCTTATGTATAATATAAGTAACTTATAATAACATAAGTAACTTATAATAACAAGTAACTTAGACTGTATAGTACCTTTCACACATATATACAATATTATTCAAAGTGCATATCAAACTGTATTAAAAATCAAGGCAGTAGTCACATACTTTTAAATGTAATAAAACAATAACATTAGATTAGATGAAAGCAAGGCTACTTCAAAGTATTATTACATTCTAAAAAAGTTTAGAAGAATATAAAAGGTCATTTAAAAAAAGATACAATCACAAATCACATACATATATACTTTCACGTTTATATGGCTGCTATATTGCTAAACTGTTACTTGTACTGGATGTGTATTTTGTAAATGGTGTCATTTATAGTTGTATCTTTTAATATTTGTATGCATGCTTATTAAGTGATATTAAGATATCTTTGGCTCTTTACTTGCTGTACCACATTTTAATCTCCCCTCTGTGGGACGAATAAAGGTACTCTGATTCTGATAGAATTACATGTCCAACATTTGAGATAGTATACCAAAAGGTATTGCACCACTAGGTGGCTCTGTATTGAGTGCTTATTTTTTCCATTCTGAACAAGTAATCCAACACTTAACTCAGGACACTGACCTTGTGCCTAGAAATTCATGCAGTTGATGTTTTCCACATTTTCAAGTTTTTAACGGCACACATTGCAACCGTCTGTGACATAATACATTACACAATACATAATGAATGAAAGGGGGTAATATCACGGTTCAAAGTCGAAGGCAGGTTGTTTTGAGGCATGCATGTAGGCCTGAACAGATGTTATAGACAGAAGACAGGGGATAAAGGAAAGGATAGGCGTTTGCCAGGTGAATACAATACCATGTATGTTTTACTGTGTATCAAGAACTGTACACTGTTTACTTCCAGTAAGTGCTTGAGAATATAAATGTACGACTAACTGACACCACTACAATTAAAAGTCAGTACAGAAAACCCTCGCTGGATTTGGAACACCACATATGACAAAATGAACAGGATAAAATGTGATGCGAGCTGCATACTGAAGTAATTCCTATTGGTTTAGATACCTATTTAATATTTAATGAGCTGTGCTAAAAGAAAATCTCCCTGAACATAGGGAACTGATCATTCCAGAATTGGAGGACATTTCATGTCCCCCATATAAAAAATCTAATAATCCATGCCCAAAATGCTAAAACATGCACTTGTTGTGTTAAACATACTTGTATTGAGACAAAATGTATATAAAGTTGTAGAAAAAGTGGTTTCAAAATATTATTTAAATTATCAAATAGCTCTCGAACATCCCCTAAAATGGCATTTTTCTCTTGTCCCCGCTTGGTGACCAACTTGCATGTCAAATATAACATTTAAAATAGGGATTTTATTTACTTTTTTTGGTATTATTCTATTGATATATGTCTCTTGTAATGGTAAAATCAATTTGTTAAATCAAAAACATATTTTAGATAACAGTAATTTTGCACAGAAGGTGTGTCCCTCAACATGCGTTCAACCCTGTTACCCAAACCTTTTTAGATTGGCACAGGAAGTGAACAAACTGTAAATCAGATGACACAGTGGAAGTGACATCAGCAAGCCATGTGCTAGTGCCATGGGTAGACCAAAACTAAGTCCTCTCTTTTATTTTTCATATTTTTACAATCTTTTCTGTCTTAAAAGAGTGTGGCACTCTGACCCACTCAACCCTGTTACTCATATTATCAGAATAAAGCATATTAATTTCAAAGTTATCTTTCTTGCATTAGATATCCAAGTTTGTCCTTGCCTTGAAAGTAGCATTACATGCTACATCTAGCAATAATTCCTGAGGTTAAAGCTCAAATTAGCATTGATTTTCAACCCTGTTACTATAATTAGAGTAACAGGGGTAATTCTTCATTGGAAAATATTAATTTGATGCCTAGCTGGGCAAATCACCTTTTTTGATCGTTTGTTATCTGTTTTTCCTAAATACATTAAAAAAATTATAAAATAAAATGTTCATTTTTCAAAAATGTTGGTATCTAAATTGTCCTCCAATTCTGGAATGACATGGGTCTTCTGCAGAGGTATAAAGGCTGTTTAGAGACAAAAGAAGAGATTTACTTTTATAGAATATTCAAACGTATAAATCAAATATAGTATTATTTATTCTTCAGGGTCAAATGTGAGAGGAGAGACATCTGGTGGCCTTTATTAAAGACTGGTTGATTTAAAAAGGTGGTTGACGTTATATTTATTTGTAAGAGACAGTCATTTTCTCGCATACACACACACATCACAAGCTATTTCTTGCTCAAGGACAATTTGAAACATGGACAGAAGGAAGGACGCCCCTAATATTAATGACCCATCTGCTCTTCCACCTGCCCTACAGGTGCCCCCAAGATTGTTTATGGTTAAAAGGGCTATACCGGCATATCATAGTTTACAATCTTATTGTCAGTGGTTACTTTATGGTTAAGATAATACTGCAACTAGGTCAGATACAAACTGTAGCCTATAGTGTTTAGCATTTTTAGAAACATTACATTTACATTTCCAGTTTAGATTTGAACTGAAGTCTTTATTTATTCTATTTCTTAATGTTATCAATATTGTTATTTTTACATATTTGGAAGAATTGACTATCCCCCATCTGAAAACTACGGTGGCCGGCAGGTGCAAACGCGGAACAACGGCCAAAAACGCATACATTAGCAGGAAACAGCTGCAAATCCTGAAATGAAAAACAAACAAACCCTGAAAACAAATACACCAGAAAAACGCTGCATTTACAGAAATGATGCAAACTAAATACAACACACAAACCCCGAAAACAAACGTAACAAAAAAACGCTGCACGATATGCAAAGTCCAAAGCACATACAAATCCCAAAACACATTAAAAAAAAAACATTCCGGAAGTGCTCCAGGCCTCTAGGGGGCGCGCTACGTGGAACAGATTGATGTATGACCAGACATAGAGAGAACGAACAAGAGTGTTGCAAATTGAAGCCGGAGGAAACAAAGTTGATCGAAGTGGAAAAAGTCGATATATAAGAAGGTAAAAGAAGAGTTTGCAAGTCAAGAGACAGCACTGTGCACCTAAATGTAACTCTTGACATCATATAGATTATATTATAGGTGCAGAGAGGAGTTGGTTTATTGTGCCCCAATGTAAATCCTAATGTGAGAGTTATAGGACGATCAACAATATAATGTACCTTGGTCAGCTTGGATTTATCGTGGCATTTATTCTTAATTAAAGTGAATTTATTTTATTTCAGTCAGTCATTTGTGTGTATGCAGGTGTGGGACATTCCAAATGTTCCAAAAGTGAGCACTCCACGAATGGACAACAGTTTGCCAGGGTAAAATAAAACATTGTCAACATATTATTTTTTGCCACAAGAAGCAGAATATTTTAACAGTACAGTAGTTTGAATATATTTGTTGTTTACCTTTATCAGACCTCTCAGGCACCCACAACCAGCGTCTGATCGGGTAAGACTAATTACAAATGTAATTATACCATGTAGGTTTGAATTTGTGAACATGAAATCAATAAATGCCTTTGTGTGCACTTGTTTCCTGGGTAAAAATAGGATGGAGCACCAACCCCATTCCAGGAAGAGGTCCAGTCTGCCCCGGGTCAGAACAACTTCTATAGGTAAACGATGTTGACAGTTGCATCGTGACACAGTTGTGTGGTGTGTATCTTTATTTTACATTTGTTTGTTTGTATAGCCTCCAATCACAGTGGGTAACATTGCCAGGAAGCAGAACAATTATACTTTCATACATTTCCAAATGACACCCACAACATCTGACATCTTAGTGAAGACGATACAAAAAACACCCACAAATATTTTTCAAAGATCAGATATTGTTTCTTGCATCCATTTCAAAAGTTTACAAGGTTGTGCAGGAGTATGACAAAAGTGCTGTTATCAGTTTAGAACCCAATGTATTGAAAAAAAAACAGGAAGAGGATCGACATCCTTTTGTAAATATGACTGTCATGCATATATTATGTGTTTGAAAATAATTATTCAACTGTCTTCTCACTGCAGCAACTACACACATGTGTATGCACTTATCATTATTGATAGCCAGTCTGAGCCAGAAGACAAAATGGAGCAAAGTTATTAATTGTTACTATTACCACTTAATTTGTCTATTCTATACTGTAAATCTTATTACTAGCTTCATCCTTTGATATTACAATACATCACTTTGTCTTTCCCAGTACAGAATACCTGACTGCGGAACACATTGTTGCAGAACTCTCTGCAAAAATAACAAATACATCTTGCAGCAGGTTCAATATTAATAGAGCCAATGTGTGGGATGGAGCAATCCGCGGCTTCAAAGGTGCCTCATTCGATCCCTCTCATGAGATGTCAGTTAAGTTCACTGATGATGAGGGACAAACTGAGGATGGAGTGGACACTGGTGGTCCCAAGCGTGAGTTCCTGACCCTCCTTATGGAATGCCTGAGAATGAAGAAAACATCACGTCAGCAACTGTTTGTGCCCCATGGCGGTGTGACTTTCCCAGCCGCTCACTGTCTCAAAATCTGATTCTAAATGTATAATGTTCTCTATAAAGATATAACTAATACACAATTATGAATGTATAACATAAGCTGTTTTGTGTATTTAATCATGCATTGGTCTACAATTTAATGATGGCTTCTACATATTTCACATAAACAGACAATGAACAAATGTGTCCTTCATGCTAATAACTAGTGTATGCATCTGCCAATTAGTATTCTAAACAGAGTAGTGTGTTGAATCCTTATTTCTTGAATTTGAAACAGAAACAATACAAAAAGTGAACTTACTGTTGTATTCAACTTCTGCCAAAAACTGTACCATTTTGTCACAGGAGCCACAGAACACTTGAACTGTCCCCAGATGTTGGCCAGAGAAAGGACAAAACATGGCAGCCTGAAAAGACATACATTAATGTAGTAAATCCATTTAATCAAGTCAATCAAAAACACATAGTCTAAATAGTGGTTAGCTAAATAAATAGAAAGATACATCATGTTTACCGTTGAATCTGTGTTTTGTCTCTCTCTCTCCTTGAATGTCTTCTCTTGTTCTTGAGCATGTCTAATGCACACTACTCTCCTGTCATTACTTTGTCCCTCTTCACATGTTGTCACTTCTCTCTCTCTCTCTCTCTCTCTCTCTCTCTCTCTCTCTCTCTCTCTCTCTCTCTCTCTCTCTCTCTCTCTCTCAATTCAATAGCTTTATTAGCATGACCATAGGTACAGGCAATTGCTAAAGCTCTGTATAGTTGCAACATCTATACACAAATACATAGGCTACATATAAACAAACTGCTAAGAATTCAAATGTCCTTTTTCCGCGGTACTCACTATGGCCCGTGTTATTTGGCTGCACTTGATTTGTCATCTCTTTTAACAATGTTCTTCCCTCACTTTATCTTCTCTTCACGTGAAGCTCTCCTCAGCTGGTGTAGTAGTTAGGCACGCTAACGCTAGCTATATAAATATGACGCTCTATGTATCAAAACAAAACGTACCTTCTTATATCTTTATTATAAGAACTTTATTTCCTATATATAGCACCTTTCATCACAAGGTAATTCAAGGTGCTTTACAAAAATGAAAGGCCCTAGAGGCCTGGAGCACTTCCGGAATGTTTTTTTTTGTATGTGCTTTGGACTTTGCATATCGTGCAGCGTTTTTTTGTTGCGTTTGTTTTCGGGGTTTGTGTGTTGTATTTAGTTTGCATCATTTCTGCATATGCAGCGTTTTTCTGTTGTATTTGTTTTCAGGGTTTGTTTGTTTTTCATTTTATTATTTGCAGGTGTTTCCTGCTAATGTATGCGTTTTGGGGGCCGTTGTTCCGCGTTTGCACCTGCCGGCCACCGTAGACCAAATCTCAAAACAGACACAAGGAGGCAGTGTCTACCAGAGCAAATAGCACACCAACATTGCAGGCCTTCTGTTGTCTTGCATAATCTTTCTTACAAGGAAATGGTCAGTCAGTGTAACAGGTGTTTCGAGGTGTACAAATATGACTCCTAAATAATAAATTCAAACGCTTTATGTTTCCGTTGTATTTTATTATAGCCTTTATTGGAAGAAAACAATGTTCAGTTTAAGCTTAGTTTCAGTGGGGTGCGAAAGCCAATGCAGTGCGTACAGTGCAGTACGCTCCATTTAAAGAAATAGTTTTAAGTTGGATTCCCTGTAGTTTTTATTGAAATCCAACTCTGAAGCTATTGGAGAAAGCTGTGTCCTAAATGCACCGTTAGATCAATCAAATGAATGTCTAATCTATCCAATCTAAAGGATACAATTAAACATTATGTCACCTGTATCCTGACCAATGTCAGAGATTCCTTCACTCTGGAATCGCATTTTATTGTTTTGAACGTTTGTTGGAATGTCAATTCATGAAGCATATCCATTTTATTTATTTGTTTAGATATTGGCTTTCAAAATCTTACTACCTAAGCTGCAGAATTTAGGCAAAAGTGTGGTTTTCTGCTGGTTTACATGCAACAGTTAAAGATTTGATCAAGAAATGTTACAATTGCAACTTAATTGCATCTCATTAATAAACCATTTCACCCAAAGAAAACTCTCCCATAATAAATGTTTAAATATTTAGAAGGCCAGGATACGGCCACGTTTCCCTCTTGTTGTGTTTTTATTGTGTTCTAATGCTATGTTTATAAAAAAGATTTTCTGCAAAGAAATATTCTCTAATGGGATAATAAAGATCTAAGCTGACTGCATGCTTATAAAATAATAATATTTTTTGCTGAATTAAACCAAATCAAATCCAACCCACAAATATGTTTATTGATTGTGTGTCTTTTGTATACACATTTTATTTTGGAGGGCTTTGTTGAATAATTTAGGGACACTGGTGAAGACATGTCTAAGTCAGAATAGCTGCTTGCTTTAGACATAGAAATGTCTTCATTTATTTTACAGTGATTGTTGGTGATAGTATTTTTGATTACCTACCTAAATGCAGACATGCAGTAAGTGAGTGCTGCTGAGTCATGAGCTAACAAGTCAGACTGATGTCGGTGTTTTTCTTAGGTGACATTCCTTTCAGCTGATGAGAGATGACAAAGGTTGGGAAGTTCCCGGGTTAGCCTGACATCCAACCTACAGTCTAATGTATTCCATTCAGAACTTGAATGGCTAAACCAGATGGGGCTTCTTGCTCTATGACTGGTAAAAGCATATTATTCCAATTGCAGGGTGCTCTATTTAAAGCCCATGTTGTTTTTACATTTTTATAAAAGTAAATGTTTTCTAAAATAAGTTATGTCCGGCCGCTCTGTTGGTGATGAATACAATATGAAAACAAGATAACCCAAAAGATCAGAGCTGACTGCTTTGCCATACTTCAGTACACATTTCAGCCATAAAAGTGGGCAACTGGTTCCCAACTAGGCAGTAGCTAACACTGAGGACTCTTGAGGTCATTTCTTCTGTAGCTTTTTTTTCATAGCAAACATGTGGGGTTTTAGCAGCCAAATGTGCACTTGTATTCCAAAGTTAGTGTGGATTTCTGCAACCTACGTATTTGCTGGAAATTATGTGTAGTTTTTTGTTTTGATTTGTTGCTGCTTTCTTTGCTTCTATGCATGCATTGTATGGAAACCTTCTAAATAAAATGTTAGATTGTGTCTAATAATGATACAAAATATATATATGAAATTGTAAACCTACTAGTCAGTAAGAGTTTTAACTAAACAAAACAAGTTTTTGAATATTTAACGTTATAAAAGTATTCACACAGGTGACACAGGTGGTGTCAGATAAATGTGTAAGAGTAATAGTAGGCTATTTATTAATGAATTTCAATTCCGAAATGATTGAGGTAATAGTATTTAAATAGACATTATAAGTATTTTTTGATAGGTATTAGGTTACACCAAAAAAACGTGTCATCCAGGGGTTGAATATGAACATTTGTTCAATTAGCTAAGGGCTATATGGCACCATTTTGAGGGAGCTTACATATTACTTTGCTAGTTAATGCATATGTTGACGCTAATGCGTATTAATACTTTTACTTGCTTAGTTTTACTACAGGGTTTATAATTTCTGCACTGTTTTTACGTAGTCTAACAGCCATGAACTCAGTATTTTTTTATCATGGTATGCAATTGTTTGCATTAGCGTCAAATTGAGACATTACCTTTTCCCACTGTTATCTCCCAGCCCTCAAATAAACTCTTCACGAATTTGACAACCCATTCTCACACGCTTGTGAGGTTAGTATGCATTATTTTTGAGGGACATGACGTTCTCGTCTGGATGATGTACTTTATTGCAGCACATCAGGCGGTTGATTGGTGTTGTCTGTAGGATTGCCGCATCCTGTAGCTCCGCCCTCGATTATTCAGCCTGGTCGACGTGCGGTTGCTGAGCAGCGTGAAGGCAGAAGCGACCGAGCCGGAGCGGAGGGAGACTGGAGGAGCCCACACATGAATGTTGTTGGAGCGGAAAATACCTTTGCTGCACTTTCACACGCTGCAACCTCTGATTTTAAAAATAACCACAATTTCCTCTCGGTGCTGACCGAGAGGAAGGACCACGCAGAGAGGAATTAAGACAGATTCTTTTTTCTCACGAAGGAGAAGTTTGTACGTGGAGTTTGGAGAGTAGTTTCGGGTAGGCTGACTGAGCTAGTCTGGCTGCCCGCTGCGCCTCCCTCCTGCCCGGCCAGCCAGCCTTAAGTTAGCCCGCTGCCCGTCTCAACCTCCAGCTGTTAGTGAACATGGCGCTAAAAGCCAGGGTGCTATACGACTTCAGCTCTGAAAACCCCGGGGAGGTGTCGGTGAAGGAGAGCGAAATCCTCACTTTGTACAGCGAGCAGGATATTGACGGCTGGTTTGAGGGGGTGAACAGCAAAGGGGAGAGGGGTCTGTTCCCTGCGTCCTACGTGGAAATCCTAAGGACCGACACCACCTCCACGCTCAACAACAACAGCTGCAGCACATCTGGGGACGCTAAGCCTGACTCGCGATATGCAAACATCCCCCCCGAAGGTTTCGACGGCTCTTACAAGCCTCAGAATAAAGTTGACAACTTTACAACACCGTCTGCTCCTAGTATCGCCTCTTTCTCAGCCCCCACACAACCACCACCACAGCAGCAGCAGCAGCAGCCCACTTACCAGCAGCCCAGCCAAGGCAGCGATGATGACTGGGATGATGACTGGGATGACAGCTCCACTGTTGCAGATGAGCCTGGGACTGTTGGTGGAGGGTATCATGACTTTGCAGGTAATCGAGTATCCACTTATAGAGTGTCAACATCCTCAATGTCAAGAGGTAACGCACAGCAAGCTAAGAGCTCTGCCACAGTCAGTAGAAACCTCAACAGGTTTTCCACCTTTGTGAAGTCAGGAGGAGAGGCGTTTGTGCTTGGGGAGGCCGCAGGCTTTGTGAAAGATGGGGACAAAATCTGCGTTATAATGGGTCAGTATGGCCCTGAGTGGCAGGAGAACCCGTACCCATTTGCTTGTTCAATTGACGACCCAACTAAACAGACTAAGTTCAAGGGCATGAAGAGCTACATGTCCTACAAGCTGACCCCCACCCACACACAGAACCAGGTGAACAGGAGGTATAAGCACTTTGACTGGCTGTACGCTCGGCTGGTGGAGAAGTTTCCTGTCATCTCAGTGCCACACATCCCAGAGAAGCAGGCCACGGGGCGCTTCGAGGAGGACTTCATCTCCAAGAGGAGGAAAGGCCTCATATGGTGGATGAACCACATGATCAGCCACCCTGTCCTGGCCAGGTGTGATGTATTCCAGCACTTCCTGACCTGCAACAGCACAGACGAGAAGGCCTGGAAGCTGGGGAAGAGGAAGGCTGAGAAGGACGAGATGGTTGGAGCCAACTTTTTCCTCACCATCAGCCCCCCTGCTGCTCCGCTTGACTTCCAGGAGGTCGAGAGCAAGATAGACGGATTCAAGACTTTCACCAAAAGGATGGACGACAGCGCCTTTCAGCTCAACGCCACGGCCAACGAGTTTGCCCGCAAGCAGATCACTGGCTTTAAGAAGGAGTATCAGAAAGTGGGGATGTCATTCAAGGTCCTCAGCCAAGCCTTTGAAATGGACCAGCAGGCTTACTCTTCGGGACTCAACCAGGCCATCTCCTTCACTGGAGATGCGTACGAATCCATCGGAGAGTATTTTGCCGAGCAGCCCAGCAAAGATCTCGACCCCATCATGGATTTGTTAGCTCTTTACCAAGGACACCTGGCAAACTACCCAGACATCATCCATGTCCAGAAAGGTAAAATCACGCTGTCATACACATTTCATTCCTTTCTCACACAGATGTATCATTTTGCATTGGTTGCTTTCACAGGAGCCTCGAACATCCAAAGATGTTCTTTTTTTTATGTCTTTTGATTTATATCATCACATTTCAATGTATTGTTGCTTCTTCAACACTATTAAAGCAGTATTGAACATTTAGGGGGGGAAAAACGTTCGTCATCTAATGGTTTCGTCGTAGTCGATTGAAAAATAATCTCCAAAAATGTAAGTAATCAGAAAATGCAGTTTTCAACCCCTCAATTAAGGCTTTTCTCAGTTTGATATCATATTAAACGGAGTATGTTTGGGTTTTGTACTTGCAACACAAATCATTCAAACACATCACACTGGACTTTAAGAATCTAGGATTGACACTTTTACATTTTTGTGAAATGTTCTAGAACAAACTATACATTTATAATCAGTATAATCAATTAGTGAATATTGAGAATAATTGTTAAATGTAAACTAAACTACAGAGGAATATGTCAAAGGTACACATCATTCCAATCCTAAAACAACAACAGGAGACATTTCTTATTTATCCAATGAAATGTTTTCCAAGCCCAGGGATTTAGTCCATTCCAGATTCCCCATGTATAAATGTAGACAGGAAACCACATGGTACTGCTGGTGTCATAAAGTAAATACAAAGGTATTGCTGGCCCTTAAAAGATAAACACATATTTAGTTTCAGGTAGTTTGTTGGACTTGTCAACAGCAGTCAGGTTATACTTCCCTACAGGTTATGTGACTTTGCAAAACAAATAGGCGATGTTTGCATTTGGGAATCCGTTGACATGCTTTGTTTGTCCCACCTTGTGTCACATGCATAGTGTTTCATGCGAGTGCTCTGGAGGTGGAGAACGTCCTACCTGGCCTGCTGACCCAAAAGGAATTGCAGCATAATCCCTTATAAATGATTGTCCATATATTCTGAGTGTCAATGTTCCACTAGTCTCTCCTCCTACACGACCCCAGCCAATGATTGTTCTCATTGTGAGGCAAAATGTCACTCATGAGAGGCAACACTGTTATGCAAGAGGCTCAGCATTGTAGCATTCGTGTTTAGAGGGAAGCACCGCTGCTGTTCACCATATGTGTGTATGTGACACAATTGCTTCCTGCGTAAATGATAACCTGAAGCAAACATGCAACTCAATCCAAACTGCTTCTCCTGGGTTGTATTTGGCTGCCTGTTTTCTGAATATTTATATAGGAGGTCTCTTTTCAAACTGTATTACATTTCAAATCCAATCAAGTACTAGTGCTATGATGTGAACTAATCCATCTCGCTCCATCACTTATGTTTATATCAGATCATGGTGGGAAGATGGTCTTTGTATGCACTATTCAGAACCCCCCCTCCAGTATTTCGTTGACCAGGTATACATGGATGCTTGCCTTTTGACATCCTGGTCCATCATGGGTCCCCCTGCAAACACTGGGCCCATTCAGTCCACAATAGACACCACTGGGGAAACAGGACAGACTGTGTTTAGTCTGCACTGTCTGGGACACAAACTTCCCAGTCAGCTTAAATCAGGTTTGCCACGTCGTCCCCACACCGCCCAAATAAGGCCACACAGCCATTCAGATAGTCTGATGTGATAAGCCCGGCCTAATACCACAGATAAGAAACTCTTATTTGATATCACTCATGGAAGAAGTTGCTGTGGGCAGTGTTGAGAAAAGATGGCAGCTGACAGGAGAGCCAGGGCACGCAGATGAAAGGAGGAGCTGCCTGTAACACATCGAGACCCAGACTCTGATCTCATCTTGTTTTTGGTGCACTGAGGCTGTTTAGCTTCTGTATTTATGATGAGACCGATCGAGCTTGTTTTCTTCTTTGTGATGCACACATTCCTTTTCCCCTTAATCATCAGGGAAGAGAAGAAGGCAATCATAATGTATTTATATATAGAGGAAGTGGAGGGATATACCGGTATCGATGACAACATACCTTTAAATAACTAAATACTGGCATTAATCTTATAATACTATGATGTTCCTGTTCCTCTTAAAATTGTTTCTGTATCTTTACCCTCTTGATTAATCTCCCTCCACTAATGCAACACACACAAGTGGGTTTAAATCCTTTTGATTTATTTACATTTTTTAATAGATATGGCAAAAATATTGTCATTGTGATTATTATTTTTGCCCACAGCAGTCTTGTAGTGATTTGATTTTGCGACAGCCCTTGAAGTAAAGTTAAACACAAAATGGGTTAAAAGCAAGCAGAGTCTTTGTGTAACCACTCACACTGTTCTGCCTTTTACTTGCGATATTATATCAGTATCTGTAAGATGCTAAAACATTTATGCCACATCGTGACGGTGATATATTGCAACAGGTAATGCGGCTGCGTTTCATTAAGGATTTCAAAAGTTCTCTCCTTCATGGCAGCTGAATGGCTGCCTGCTACTCACATTGCCTGCATGTTCCCAGGGAGCGTTGCATGCACATGAGTTGAACCTTTGCGAAGGTATTTGACATCTACGCTCTGAAGTCTACTCACCTCAAAGGTTTTGTTTAATCTTCCAGCACTTGACAACTGTTATTACTGCAGTGAAATATCTGTAATTGGTAAGAATACCATTGGCATATCATTGTGTGAAGACAATACTGTAGCAATGGGAGCTTAAATATACACCTGGAGACATGTTCTGAGTTATGTGTCTGCCTTTTCCCTTTTAGTCTTTCATATATTTATTAAAACACTTCCTTCTTCCACTCTGCGTGCGACTATCCCATCTGTCTTCTTTTTGTGTTACTTTGCCTAAAGGTGTGAAGGAAACGCCCATAAGTGCATTTCCTCTCTTATGAAGTGCGGGTTATTGCAGTCTCCATTTGAGAGTGAGGCTAGGTGGTCACAGTCCAGAGTATACTTTCCATAACAGAAGTGGTCACAGACTCAGCGAGCCAAGTAGCTCAGCTGGGACTCTACTGTATGGTGCTGTTTGTGTGCAATAATCAAGATTTAAAGTCAGTCTGAAAGACAAATCCGCTTTAGAAGTGCAGGTTGATGCTAATACGCGCGGTGAGATCATTCCCTATTTAAGATTGTATCTCTTTTGCATTTCTGCTCTCTTTAGGAGAAACCTATCAAAGCATGGCTTGTTAGTCTTATCAACAATGCCATTTTTAGCTCACTGTATCTGTCTCATTAGGACCGCAGACACCAGGCAGCTTTTTATTTGTCCCCTTGGAAAGAACCATGGAAATGTGAGCTGTCCCACAGACGGACACTGAACACACCGTATTGATCGTCCTCTCTTCAGGGACACCATTAGCGTTGAGCTCGACTGGGACAATGTTGGCTCATGATATCGATATCGGGTGTAGCTTTCAGAAAATAATTGTGTTTCCCGCCCTTTATGTTTTGTATACTTTATTTTTGTCCTAATGTGTCCTTCCGATAAGAACAGGGTTTTTCTGTTTCGTTGTATTACAGGTTGTTGAGAAAGAGGAAGGGTGGAGAATGTTTTTATAAATGCTCACCGTTTACAGTCCAAAGTTAGGGGTTGGCTCTGGCTGATTACCAAAGACACTATTTGTTTTTGTAAGAGAAGATGCTTATTTATAGGGCTGCACCCTGTTTGTGGCAAATCGGTCTGTTTGGTCATAATGGACTAAACTTCTTTAGCCGAGTGGTCATTTTTATTTTTACATTCTTAACTGCATGAGCACATCTCTGGTAAAGACAAGATTTGAAGTGGTGCTTTGGGATCTTTTGTATAGATCCTTCAATTAAGTAACTACCCTACAAAATCATATCTTCAGCATTATTGAAGCTTTAGAGGAATGGGTCAATGAAATGGTAAAACTTATCTGTATACATGCAGTCTGAAAATGTTCCACCGGCTTATGGAGATGTAACATTTATTTTCATGCTTTTTTGTCACAGCTAACATCGTCTATTTGTCAAGAGAATATTAAAATACAGCCAGTTATGCTGCTTGCTTAGTCAATGAGATAATATTGATCTTGCCTGCAGCGTTTCTTTAAGGAAAAATGTTCAGTTGACTTTAGACCAGGGCAAATTATGTGAACAATGATTTATTCAGTTGAGAAAAACACTCATGTCAAGTCAAGTATCCATCAGGCTAATGAAATAGACGGTTTCCAGGGAGGAGCACACATTGATGAGCATTGATTGATTGATGTCCTTAATCACATTCACATACTGTAGCTTTAGGGCTGTACCCGAATATTCGACTATTCGAATATTCGTTCGTTGGCCAACTATTCGGGTTTCAATTTCATTATTCGGATATTCGTTTTTTTATTTAAAAAAAAAAAATATATATATATAAACTAATTTTGTTTCCATTTTTTTATATATTTTTCTAAATGTATGCTATTAATAAAGGCGAATTGCCATATTCTTATACTATATTTATACTTTTGAATTGCACTGTTAAAATGCGGAAATATGTACAATCATTCACTGTTCACAGTCACGAACGCAAACGGCACGCTTCACCTCTCTTCACCTCGTTTCACCCATAAAATGCCGAATACTTCAGCTGTGTGGGACCATTTTAAATTGGATGACGGTAAAAAGAAGGCAGTGTGCCAAATATGTGATAAGAAACTGGCCTACCACGGTGGCACAACAACTCTGAAAAGTCACCTGGATGCTGTAAGTAGTAGCCTAGCTTAGCTTAGCTGTTGTGAAGTTGCCATGATGAATCTGCTTTATCCGCCGTTTAAACAGTAACGTTAAACATGATAAAAACGTGCACTTACTTTGCTTGGAAAATAGTTGCAAGCAAGCAACCGAATTGTTTTTTTTATATTAGTTTTTTAATTTTATCAGAATAGTGAAAATAATAGGAGTAATGTGGGAACATCTGGGGCTAAGGCAATTATTGGCATAAAGTTGAGTAGCTCAGCCTAATAATAAATTGTGTCCATAGGTGCATCCCCACGCATCCCAGCCATCAACATCCTCAAAAATACAGCAGACCCTACAGTTCCAAAAACCGATAACGGAGAAAAGAAAGATAGAGATAACAGATGCCATAGTAGATTTCATCGCTATGGATATGAGACCCATTTACATAGTCGAAGGCGAAGGCTTCAGAAAATTAATGAAGAAGATGGAGCCCGGCTACACTGTCCCCAAACGCTCCAGTATTTTAGATGCCATGTCTCTGAAGTACAGCGATCACCGAGACCAAATTGTAACTCAGATTGAAAACTCAACTGCCGTAAATTTTACAACGGACATTTGGACCTCGGTGCGTTTGGAGGCGTATATGGCTGTCACCTGTCATTTCATAACTCGGGAGTGGAAACTCTGTAACTTTGTTTTGGAAACCAAAGTAATGGAAGTAAACCATACGGGAGTAAACATTGCAGAACAGCTTGGAGAAGTGGCGGACGCCTTTGCCATTCCGAATTATAAGCGAGTAGCCGTTGTCCACGACAATGCCAGCAACATGAAGCTGGCAGCTGAAATATGTGTTTTGTATCTTTGTTTGACTGTTCAGGTTGTAAAATGTTATAGACGGAATGTGGAACCAGATGTGGTCCCCGGGTGCTGCGCTGGGTTAAATGCAGAGGACACATTTAGTTTTAATGTTTGCGAGTACTGAGACAATAAATACATATAAATCGTAATAGTATGCTCTTTCTGCGCTTCTGCTTAACAGCGTGTTGTCAGGTGTCTCGGATTCGGAGCATGTTATGAAACCTTTTGGGGAAAAAAAAAAATGTGAAAAAAAAATGTATTAAAAAAAAAATACAAATCTCTCCGCACCGAATATTCGAATATTCGCTGCTGATTACTACCGAATATCCGGAGCCCGAAAAATGGTATTCGGGACAGCCCTATGTAGCTTACAATGGTCTGTCCCTCTAATTCAATCAGTTTGCTATCAAGCAAAGACTGCGTACAGAACACAACTCCAGTACTAGAGGAGAGTAAGCTTAAGCCTACCGTGATGAAATAAGATTAGGTTAATAAGTCATTGGGTGAAGAGCTTTTTGCTTGACCCACTTTGTCCCCATCTTTACTTTATTTATGTCTTCTCCTTGCCTTGTTAATTTGACCAATTGAGCACGTCACGGAGTGTTATACTTAGACTGATCTCATCACTGTTTTATCCCCACATGAAGGGATCAAAGTATGCCAGGGGGGTTTGGGGAAAGCACCCATTTATAAAGAAGTCAGGTTTTCCTGCTGAGTCAGCATTATCAGCTGAAACTCCTGTGCAAACACTTTATATTGACCCAGGCTATTTAAATGCACGAGGTGGCGGAGCGATGAGACGGGGACTGCCGCTGGTTGTTCAGGTCACAGGCGTGCAGGAGCGTTGTGTAATCAGGGATTACGTAAGAGCTGGAGAGCAGCCTCCAGTGAGACCAGCAGGCTCCATGCCACCTCCCTCTGTACATCCAAGGTTTTTTTCAGAGTCGCTCATCAGGATTGATTTCTCTAGCAGGAACATGTATCTCATAAATGGACGTCCTCTTATTCACTCATTACAGTACCATGCGACAGAGAGTATGGCAGAAGCGGTGTTTGTGAAACAATACATCAGATGCAGTACAACATGGGTCAATATCCTATGTGTTCACGTTAGGGCTGCTCGATTATGGCAAAAATCATAATCTCGATTATTTGGGTCAATAATTGATATCACGATTATTAAAAACGATTATCCATTTACTTTGAAAACATCCATTTATTGAAAAAAAAAATGTGAACAGTATGTTTTTAACAGTTGATTACCCTGAACTCTAAGTATAATCCAACTGAAAAAAAAATGGAAAAAAAAAATCGTTTTATTTCCATTATGTTGTTTTCATAATCGTTGCAAGCCAAAATCGTAATTGCGATTAAAATACGGTTAATTGAGCAGCCCTAGTTCACGTTTTGTTTTATGATCTATCTGAAGGTAACACTTACTACAAAGACATACACATAGGTGTGTTGTATTATAAACTCTCACTGTAATGCTTCTGCATACTTATGATAGGACATTTATGTATTTCAGGTTAAAGGACTAAACAAAAAGAAATAGGAAGAGTTCACCTTGGTCTCTGGGAAATGTCAATGCTACTGTTTTTATGAGATTTCATAGACTAAACAGTCAAGTTATTGAGAACACATCAAGAAGATTAATTAACTATAATGGAATTCCTCCACATATCTACTCGACAGTATCGTATTTGTGTTTCTGCAGCAGGTCTGCAAAGCGTACTTGCGGCAGCTGTGAAATGGATGTGGCTCTCTGTGTGTTACAGTCTGCTGACACATCGTCTTGACTGAACTCCTGCCTTTCTCATAAAGTCTCCATGGCAACAATTATTCCTCTTTAGTCCATTAGTGAGCTTTTAAAACACAGGAAGCAAGAGACCTTTAAGGTACATGTAAACACCTCTGGGACTGGCATTTAAGTCTTTGGACAGCTGTGTGTGTTCTGCGTCTCTCTCTCTTCCTCCCTCCTGTCTCTGCTCCCGTTGCCTCTCTTTCCGTCAGGTTCTGTTGTGCATTACAGGAATTTCCAAGATTTGGGATTAAGCTGCAGCTGAGGGATCTGCAGCCAAACATCTAACTGCGCAGACATTGGAGGGGAAGGCGAAACATTTTCTTGGAGATTTTCTCAACATATTTATTTGGCTGCTCCAATGAAAAGCCATACGTGTTAATAGTTGTGAGTTGAAGTAAGAGCAGGCAGTCATAAGGTATTTCTGAAAGCTTTACGGAAGCCAAACGAGTGCAGGGTTGGGTCAGAAGGGTTTCTGTGGTCTCACATTTCAGGAAACAAGCAGGCTGAATCAGACTTCCATCCGACTGCTGGTGACTAAGCTCACATAATGACAAGAATATCCCACGATAGGCCAATACAGGAAGTACTGCTGCGTGCCTTAGGGGAACATGTGTCACCTTCACACACTCCGCCATAATGTCAGGGATGACACTCTGTTTAAGCCACGCATGGAGTTACACTAGTCTTACTTCATTTCTTCATGACGCCTTGAATGTTTACACCATTTACGTCACAGTACACAACTATTGAGTAAACAAACGTTTCTGGCACATCATCAAGGGACAAAACCATCCAAGTTTCCGATCAAGTTTCATGTGAAACATTCATCTGGAAGCTCATTACTTGATTCATTGGTCGGTCTGTCAGAAAACGTCAGAAATTGTGTACATATTTTCCAATGAGGCTTTTGGCTTCACCACCTATTTCTACTTCAAATATCCCAAGGGCTGCATATTTACTTAAAAAGGGGGGGGGGGGGGGGATATTTCGCATTTGATTTTTCTGACCTACAAATAGAGTAAAACATCAGAAAATCATGTTTGACAATTACAAATTCTTCGAAAAACACTAAGAAATGCATAGCACACATTAGCATTCATGTCACAGCCCAGAGAGGTTGTTTCACTCCAGCTGTGGCATGTACACATTTGAAAGTAGCTCGATCCGACAGAAGGTCTTAACCTGTCAGTTTCTGTTTCTTTTCAGCTCACACTCTACGGCTCATGACATTTCTTCCTTTACTCGGTCAGAAAATGTCAGGAGTTTGATAAGTCAGCGGTCATCTGCTCCTGGTGTTTGACCCTGCCTTCCGCTCCCATCACACCATCCGCCTGAAAAGCTGTCTGCTATTTTCTAGTTTAGGCGCCAGAATGGCTGAAGGCTTATTTTGCGGAAAGCAAAACTGCAGGCAGGGGTGAAGCCGTGATGGTTGACATGTGTGAGTGTGAGGTTGGTGAACCATCATGTTTCCATTCTCTTACGCCACAAGAGTCAGCCACAGGGACGACAGCGTCAGCTCACACAGGCAGAACGCAGAGGGGGACTCTCAGTATGAGTGTGATTATAGATTCATGTTTGCAACGTATAGTTTTGTGTTGAATGCGTAACAGAGGTGCCATCTGTCATGATTGAGTTAAAATGACTTGTTTTGATCAAAGCAATGTCCGACATCAATAACCGCCAAATGACAATGAGGGGAAAAAATATGAAGCGTATAAATTACAATTAAACTTCCATAAAGAGTGGACTTTGTTTTTGTATCCGGTTGTATTGAAAATGCTTCATGGCGATGTCTCTGACTTTATTAATGATTCCATCCGAGTTATGACGAGAGTCCTGTGAAAGAGGTTTTAGTGATGCTATTGATAGCTACACACAGGATGTTGTGCTACTTTTAGGCCAAAGCTGTTTGGAGAAAAAGTCAGCACCCCTCAGTTCATGATCATTGTATACATCATGGTAATAACGCATTGCCATGGTTTCATCACTAGACGATGGATAGTTCTTACCACACCGACATGGCAACTAACTGCCAGCAACATGCCCTTAAATGGTTGTGACATCATGTAATAGATATGTTTAAGGCCCACTCAAATTCTCTTACTTTAGACACAGATATAACCTTGGTTCTCAGGAAGTTTGGAACAAACTATTTAAGGCTGAATCCTTGAAGTTATAGATGTACTGTCAAGCTGTGTTCCTACATTTTAATAGCAAATAATAATGAGATTATTAATGAACCTTCCTGTGAAAGAGTTTTATAGATAACTGTTTGGTGAGTTAAATGTAATACATTACTAGTAATACAACTCGTCTGTTAAGGAACATCGTTGTCTACTTAGTGGGCAGTTTTCCCACACTGGTTTAAATAGTATGTGGATGATTTCACCTTTATAAATAAATGTTGTGGGTGTTTTCGAACATCCCCTTTCATGACACTTGTCTAAAAAATGTCTAAAGACAATTGTTTGCTAATGGTGCGATAAAGGACTGTTGATATAAACATCTATATGTCCTATTGTGTACTCTATTGTCTTCTATTGTGTTTCTGGCAAATGTTTGTATGTTTTGTTTTTAAACATTAGAGTGCTTAACATGCTTTCTTTTCTAAAAACATGATAAGAATAGTGATCACAGAACAAAAAGATAAACCTTGATTTGTGTGTCTACTCTCTTGTCCCCAACAGGAGCCCTGACGAAGGTGAAGGAGAGCCAGAAGCATGTGGAGGAAGGCAAGATGGACCGGGCGCAGGCAGAAGGCATCGACAACCGCTGCAACATCATCTCCGTCGCCACGCTGGCGGAGATCCAGCACTTCCACCAGATCCGCGTGCGCGACTTCAAGGCCCAGATGCAGCATTACCTGCAGCAGCAGATCGCCTTCTTCCAAAAAATCACAGGCAAGCTGGAGGAGGCTCTGCAGAAATATGACAACGCGTAAATGATCGCTGGTTCCAGGCCGTCACTTTAGACCTCGGTGATCAATGACTCGGCAGCTCCTTCAGCCAGCCAACAGCCGCCAGTAGCACATACTGGTGAAGGCTGTTCACCCAGCAGGGAGGGACATTCAAGATGATGCACTCCAATAAAAACATTTCAGCAAAAACCCAGGGTTCTGTGTGCGTTGGCCACAGTTTAGCTCACCTGGATGTTCTTGTGTTAGAAGAAGACTGTCATTTAACGAAGAACGGCCATCTTGTTATAGACAGTCATAGTTTAAAGGCGATTCAATTATAGTGATGGTGCAACAATGGTCTGTATGTTGTTAGAGGAAAGCTCGTATCGGGTGCTGCGTACAGTGCAACATTTCACACATGTTGATGAGCGACTGCCACTGCAGGAGCGGCTGACACCTTGCCTTCTGGGAACACTCAGCCCTTCCTGGTGTCTCTCTATTCTTGGACGAACTGAACACAATGTTTACGGTGTCGCTGTGCCTTCTGATTACATCACTGTCATTTTTGTCACTAGTTCTTAACAAGCTTTATATACTGTATATGTAGAAATATATTCTATTTGTTTTTACAAAGCTACACATTTTGCCATTCTTTGAAAACCAAAAAGATCACTGTGCTTTAAAGAGGGCCGTGTCTTTTATGAGAGACGGTAATGTTCGATTGTGGGGTTTTTGCCCCCCAACAGTGGACCCTGGGGTGATTTTCAACTCTCACAGTGCAGCAAAAACAGAGAGAGGTGAACCTGCTTTGACTAAAGGAACCCATGCCTCACACGGGGGCACAGCCTCACACGGGGGCACAGCCTCACACGGGGACACAGCCTCACACGGGACACAGCCTCACACGGGACACAGCCTCACACGGGACACAGCCTGACACGGGGGCACAGCCTCACACGGGACACAGCCTCACACGGGACACAGCCTGACACGGGGGCACAGCCTCACACGGGACACAGCCTGACACGGGGGCACAGCCTCACACGGGACACAGCCTCACACGGGACACAGCCTCACACGGGACACAGCCTCACACGGGACACAGCCTGACACGGGGGCACAGCCTCACACGGGGGCACAGCCTCACACGGGGACACAGCCTCACACGGGGACACAGCCTCACACGGGGACACAGCTTCACACGGGGGCACAGCCTGACACGGGGGCAAAGCCTCACACGGGGGCACAGCCTCACACGGGGCACAGCCTCACACGGGGACACAGCTTCACACGGGGGCACAGCCTCACACGGGGCACAGCCTCACACGGGGACACAGCTTCACACGGGGCACAGCCTCACACGGGGACACAGCTTCACACGGGGACACAGCCTCACACGGGACACAGCCTCACACGGGGACACAGCCTCACACGGGGACACAGCTTCACACGGGGACACAGCCTCACACGGGGACACAGCTTCACACGGGGACACAGCCTCACACGGGACACAGCCTCACACGGGGACACAGCCTCACACGGGGACACAGCTTCACACGGGGGCACAGCCTCACACGGGGGCACAGCTTCACACGGGGGCACAGCCTCACACGGGGCACAGCCTCACACGGGGACACAGCCTCACACGGGGACACAGCTTCACACGGGGGCACAGCCTCACACGGGGCACAGCCTCACACGGGGACACAGCTTCACACGGGGGCACAGCCTGACACGGGGGCAAAGCCTCACACGGGGCACAGCCTCACACGGGGGCAAAGCCTCACACGGGACACAGCAAGAAACCGCAGTATTTAAGGGATGAGTTCAATGGACACTTGTCATGTCGGATATCTGATTCTATGTCGACAAAATGTTGTTTTTCAGGGTTTGTTTTTGGTGTAGTGCTGAGGCTGTTGGAGGGTAGCGGGTTCCTCAGCTTTTTAAAACACACACTTTTAGACGGATCATCTGCAGTTTTTAACCTTCATGGTGTTGGCTGCATCCTAAAGAGATTATCAAAATAAATTCCTCCTTCACAGAAAGCCGTTTGTTGGTCCTGTGTTTTGTCCAGTATTTCAAATAACTGATCTTTTGTAGTTGTGAGTGAGATTTAGACTAATACTCTGAATACAGTCAACAACAACTCAGGGAAAAAGACAATAAAAGTTAAGTTAATTTGCCTTTCTATCGTTCCGTCAACCCATGTAACCTAGCAACTGTCCCACTTCATACTGACAGAAGCCCAACGAAAGTGCTGTGGCCCTGCAGGTTTCCTCTGCTGCATCCCTGGAGGACTGGTGTGCCGTGTCAGTGTTTCATGCTAAGCTCCGCTCGCAGATCTGCTGACTGTGCAAAGCCCGGCCAGCCATCTGGGATATCTGGCCTCTGTTAAAAGTGCCGGAGCGAATGACTGTGACCTCGTAGACAATGAAAAAGGTCAGAACATATTTTTCTCATTAGCTGTCATCACCACCACCTATCAACAAGATAACCAAAGTGCAGACCATTGCTTATGGAAAATAACACGTCCACATCTTGTTTTATTTGCATGTCAACAGTTATCTCCAATGCTGATGCCTTGTTTACCAACTTGAGGAGAATCCACTCTGCAGCAGGGTGTTTTTTGCCCGATGAGATTCCAATTGGACAGATGTGATGTGGAGCAGAAGATAACAAAGAGACGCAGCTTATATCACCTCTGGATCTTAAGAGGCTGCCTCCCAGTTCTGTAAATATGTTTCAATGTTAATACCAGCAGATTATCCATCAAGACCCCTGCTCTGCCCTCTGCTGCCACTGCTTGAAATCTGAATTCCGAAACATTGATAGAAAATGTTGCGAGCTGCATATTCCCTGAGGTTTCTTATCGATAGATGTTTTGTCATGCCACCTATCAAACGTTTTCCGATGTTTCGCTGTATTAGTGAACACTTTGACCTGCTGGTGGTGCTCCAAACATCAGGGGATCACCAAAGTCGTCATAGTTTCTCTTTTTGGCTCTAAGAATAAATGTTCCAAATTCCATGGAAATGATGCTAAAGGAGAATTCTCTGAATCTCTAAGTTCCATCCTCACGCATGTCTTTTAAACAATGATTAGCGATGGCCAACAGGTCGACATTGCCATCTGTGGAGCTTCACCAGAGCATGGTTAATAATATCCTGTCATGTGGGAACTAGGTCCGTTTGGAAACTCTCACCATCTCTTTTTTGTTTCCTTTATATTGTAATGTATATTCTGGTTTTCATTTTCTACATAAACTCAGTAATATGCACACCGCCTGTAGTTACCTCATCCCTCAGGCCTTCTGTCAATACTGCCAACGCCCGGGGAAATGGGTGCTCCTGTTTTTACATTCTTCCCAGTTATAAGCCATGGCTGTTCTGAATTAGTAATACTGATAAATGTTTGCCATACACACTTCAGAATGATCTTTTATAAAACAATCAATATTAAACCCGCATAAGATAAGAGCAATGGTGATTTTGACTTAATTTGGTATCGTTTAACGTCATACAAAACACTGCAGTCTGCACTTTTTTTAAGTGAGGTCATTTTTTTTTTTTGTCAGGCTGTTATTCTAAGAAAAGCAGGGGCTTCTTACTCACCACAGTCTAGCATGCAGGAAGCAACAGCTCCTGATTCAGACTTGGATTTTTCTTGAGACAGAGCAGTGTCAGCAGCTGAACACATTTCAAACACAAACGTCAAGTGTTTGAAACCACAAAAGCATCGCCAGACTAACCTTTCAAATGCAGAGGGGGAGCATGATAACAAAGCATTAAACCGTTACATTGCCAAAGGCTGAAAACATCGAGGATAGAAGAGATCAAGTGGGATTTTCCCGGGAGTTTGTTTTTGAAGCTGTGATACCATTTCAGCTTTAAGTAACACATGTCCACAATAAGTGGTCATCACTTCTCCAACCAGACTTTTGACTTGAAGTGGCTTAGTGGAATTCACAGATTGTAACCCTGAAACATCCTGTACTCTTGTTATAAGTGTGGTACATTTAAGATTAACCCATTCCCAGCTGATCATCTACGACTCTCAACATATGTACACCTCTATCATAGCTCAAAAGCAGTTTAAAAAAAAAAAGAAATCAACTTGAATTTTCACAAGATGTTTACATTACATATCATTTAGCTAAAGCTTTTATCCAAAGCGACTTACAATAAGTGCAAAAACCATACAAAATCAAACTCCGAACAACAAGTAGTGCAGATATATTCACTTCATGCTAAATCATACCAGTGTAAATGCTGGTGAATTAGTTACAAGGCCTACATTTACTGTTAAGTAAGTGTATACAACAGTTGAGAGAACGGTGTTTCCCCATCTAATGAGCCGGCACTGACGCCACATGTAACCTTCATAAGGTCTGAATCAGTGTCTCGAGATCCTTGTGTAGATTACACCTTATTCCTGCTGAACGCTCGCTGTGCAGCACTCAGGTCTGATGTGAGAACTCAAACTTAAACTGGCCTTTTAGGGTCTTTCTGTTTGTAAAAGTGAAACATCTACTTATCTTTCAGTCATCTTTAGATCATACCCTGCCACCTGTGTCCACATCCCGAAACAAACACACCCGCAGCACATTACCTCCCTCTTTAGAACATTTGCACTCTGCTGACATCATTTCACACTTAACCTTATTTACCCTGACTTCCTCTCTTTGCTTCAGCTGATAAAAGCCTTCCAAATGCCACATTATAATGCCAGGAAATGCCCTGAGGCAAGATTTCATCCTTCATATGTGTTCTTTTCATATTAGTTACTAATTACTTGTATTGAATAGGGAAGTGTAAAACCAAACACAGGATTTCTGTTGAAAGGAAGTGGGTTGTTTTAGATTGCAATGCCACATTTCAAGTCAAGCAGCTACTATGGAAGCACAGCACATTATGTTTTTATAAGGTGTGTTGAAACAGCTGCTGTATCCCATTGCACTTTGCTGGTCACATGTAGATTCAGAGTTGTACATTTCAACTGTACTTCTTTCAACTTTAGCTTGTTGAAAATGCACACTTCGGGGTTTAGCATATGTTTCCATATTAGTAGAATTACAGCATTTAGGTTACAATGTGAGTACCATCCACTTGCATGTATTCAATTGGCTATAAATCACCTAATTATGGTTTGGCAAAATGTAAGCGATGTTTAACTTTTTGCCGGACGACTCAAGTGTTGGCAAACACTGTTCTGCAGGGCTTGCTTCATTGAAATGAATGAGAGGGCTGCATCTTTTCATCATCCAAACACAAACTTAAAGTGTTAAATATATACATGAGGGTGGTAAGTACAGACAACTGGAAATACTTTGAACCAGTGTCACAATGTGCAAATATTAATAAACAAATGTATCAGTTTAAGTGTACATCTTGAAAAGTGCTCCAGGCTTAGTTTCTTGATGTTGGGTATCATGCAGCAAATCTGAAATTATTGTCTATACATTGTAACCCTTAATTTCTTTATTTTTTAACATTGCTTGTACTATAGAATATCATGCAGGTCAATTGAGTGTAGATGCTGAGTCAGATAAATGCATGCATTGCCGACCACAGACACACTCACAAGTGCTGTTTCTGCTCTGTCACTTTTTTTCTTTCTTTTTTTCCCCTGCAGAGTTCAAACTTCTGGAATGCGAGGCGTCTGCCTGGACTCAGCATATTCCTACTGGAGCGGTCTCTGGCTGGATCTGTCTTCTATTACAGCAGGGACCGTACAGGCCTTTGATGTTTGGTAAGACCACTAGCAACAAAGCTAGCTTCATGTTTCTTTATGATAAAACAGAGTGTGTGTGTGTGTGTGTGTGTGTGTGTGTGTGTGTGTGTGTGTGTGTGTGTGTGTGTGTGTGTGTGTGTGTGTGTGTGTGTGTGTGTGTGTGTGTGTGTGTGTGTGTGTGTGTGTGTGTGTGTGTGTGTGTGTGTGTGTGTGTGTGTGTGTGTGTGTGTGTGTGTGTTTGAAGTCCCCCTGGCCACCTCCTAAGCCTTGTTCTAATTGGTTCCCCTGTGAATTTCCATTAAAGTCTAACTTTTCTTAATCTTGTAAACGTTTCTACAACATTTAGAGCTAAAAATCTGTTTACCAGAATGGAACCATCTCACAATGTTAACATAATTAGTGTTACATTTCAATATGGCCAGTAGTATCCTGCTAACAAACAGATAAATAAACAAAACAAAAAAATACCAGCTGTAACTAGCAGTTTGCATTTGACATTTTAAATCTTATATGGGCACTGTGTCCCCGCATGGTGCAGGACATTCCATCGTCATGCTGGTCTGTTACGGAGACCTGTGTTCGTGTAACTGTTGAAAGTTTGTTGCGTGTGGTTATCTGTTTCATGGTGACTGGCAGTGTTAGGTTAAACGTGTTCCTATTAGACAAATATTGTATCAATGTTGTTCTTCTTTTGTTTAGCTTAGCACGGAACATTCCTGAAATGTTTCACAAACCGAACATTTGTATCGTTTAAAAGCAGTGTGGTCGGTGCAGTACGAACAAGTGTCAGTAGTGTGGTTACCGTGTAATGTACTTAAGTCTAACAAGCACTTCCAAAGGGGTCACATAACATTGCAGAGCATGCTCACCACTTTAAAGTCAGTGAATATCAGTCAGCGTGTCGAATACAGAGATATTTCATTGTCATTTCTGTAATATTCCTATTCATAATTGTTTCTTTCTCAGTTTAGTTATTCTATGATAGATATGACTATGCTCAGTGACATTTCAAAGACTTATTGGTTTTGCAAGAAAACATGATCAGACTCACATGTGGGCTTTGAGTTCGGAGCACCTTGCAGGAGTCGCTGCTGTTGTTTCAAATGTTTCCTGGTGTTTTGACACGTGTTGTGGCTGTGTTCCCCCCCGCTTGAGTTTGACCAACCTCGTGGACTCGACCTTAAGCACCTTTATCAAGTGAGGGTCGTCTCAAAAGCTTAGACTTATTTCTCCTGAAATTAATGGTGACAGTGTGGAGATATAGATCCTGTGCTGTGTTGCTTATTATGTATGTGTCTGGACTTCTGTCTGTGAGGCAAATCAATCAATCAATGTTTATTTATATTGCCCAATATCACAAATGTTACATTTGTCTCAGTGGTCTTCACAGTGTGTACAGAATATCAGTATGACAATACGACACCCTCTGTCCTTAGACCCTCACATCGTACAAGGAAAAAGTTCCAAAGAAAACCCAGTTTAAAGGGAACATGGGAGAAACCTCAGGGAGAGCGGAGGGAGGAGGGATCCCTCTCCCAGGACGGACAGACGTGCAATAGATGCCGTGTGTAAATTGAAAAGATAATACATTTGCAACATAGGTAGTCCAAATGTTTGGAAATGCATGTGTGTGTAATAGGAAGATGAATCCACGAGGATATCCATCCAGGACCTATGATCCAGGACCACAGCCACGACTCAAGATCCAGCGCTCGCGATCCAGGACACAGGACCGCAGGATCATCCATGACTCCGGATCCCGGCGTATATAGACACCAAAAAGAAAGACATTTGGGGAAGCTGGGTTAATCGGAACATGAGAGTACACGGGTATAGACAGAGAGAAGGAAGAAGTAAGATGTCCCCCGACAAACTAAGCCTATATCAGCAAAACTAGGGGCTGAATCTAATCAGCCCTACTGTAACTATAAGCTAACTGCCCCTTGGGTACATACACGTGTTTTTGTTCAATCTTGAATCCTGGTAGGCAGCTCACATGAGATCATCCACAGAGCTCAGTATAACAGCACCCTGCCCATTCTCAAAGGGCGAGGTCATTTGTTCTGAAAAAGGCTCAGACATGCTACACCCTTCTAATAAAACATTATTTTAGGCTAAAATCAAATGTGCTGTGTCTAATACTTCATTAGTACACGGCTTCATGTAAAAAATACAGCATATGACCATTCTTGTAGGTGGCTAGGGTTTGAAATAGCAGAAGAAGAACACAAACGGCATCTTTTGGTTTTAATGTTACAGACATGATTACATCAACATCCTGACATACCCATTGTTGGTGTAACTGGAAACTACAGAATAAAAGTACAAACATTTACGAATCCCTTTTGTATTGCTTGCCAATACAAAACTCGTGGGCAGCTCCAGCTCGTCTCAATGATTAATATAATTGCTCAATGACTTCCTTGTTATAGTAGCAGGCTAGCAGCTGCTAAGAAGGTTTTCTTTCGATAAAGGACAAACAACATGTTTCCTATAAAGTATTGTTCATATTTGCAATGACATCTGTATTCTTATGTTTTTAGTGACCTCAATAACCTTTAAACTATTGCCAGTATCTACCTATACAGTCCTCTTTCAAATAATAATTGCCTAATTCTAACACACAGATTGCTGTGGCACCTTGTGAATATGTTCATGCTCCCCAGAGGATGGACCTTTCTCATTCTATACTGAATTATTTCCTCTTACACCCCCCTGTGGACTGAATGAACTCTACTTACGATATATTGATCTAATGGGCTGGAGGTATGCATGGAGATTAATATTTGATCCCCGTGCAATTCAGGAAAAAATGTGTTATCCTCTTGGAAAATAACAGAATCTATTATTTGTTGTTTCAGTGTAGCTGATGTGGGACGTAATGGACATGACAACCTCTATGGACCAACAGCAGAGCTCTAAACATTAAGTCTAGTGTTATTAGTATGTTTCTTGTTTTGAATGTATGGAAATGCATCATGGGAATTGTTGTATGTCTCTATTTGTTGAAGGGAAGAGAGGAGGACCTGCTGTGTGTCCTGTACCTGGCAGAATGTTCAGGAATGTGGGAGCACTCGGCATTCTTTAGCTCCGGTTTTGTTTTTATAGCCCTCACACAGGAAGCTCACTCCGGTTGGGCCTCATTCATGGAGTCTGAAAAAACCGCTGACTGCACCCCCACCCACCCCCACCTCTCTGGCTGCTCTCCAAGACACGCACACACGCACGCACGCACACACACTTTTTTTGTCTTTGTGGGCCAATGTGCATTCTCGCCTCCCCCTGCCCCATCAGAGAGTTTCATTTATAGCTCTAATTATAATAAACAAGCAGGAAAAACTAGGGAAGAGGCCGCTTATCCTGCTCACAGCTACTTTCTCATTGAGGTATGGAACAGCTAACATGTCTGTCACTCATTCACCCGGCTATGTACATTCCTTCTGGAAACATCTCTTTCGTTTTGTGATCAAAATTGAGAGATATTTAATTGATTTCGAAAACCAGAATAACAAATTGAGTCACCTGTGCTGGGAAGACATGCTCAAGGTCATGCAAAACTTGACCTGATAATGTTCATTATTAATGATACTTCTATTAAAGACTTCCCTCCACTTTGAGTGCTTGTTATTTTATGCCAGTTGAATTTTAGATGTCCTTTTTTGTAGTTTTAAATATAACTAAAATGTTTCAAAATATCTTTTCAACTTGATGTTCGCATTACACCATAGATATAGGGACAGCATGTCTGTGTTCACACATTTTAACCTCAAAACTATCCGCTGAGATGAGCGATATATCATTCATTTCAAAGGATTGTCCTCATTTCTCTGTTCCTTTGACTTCCTTGTCACCCTCTTTCATGCAACATGTAGTACAACACATTCACCCACAGACTGCAGTCACATGCTGCTGACAGAGAGGCTGCCTGTGGTCTGACCTCTCTGACGTTACAACACACACCTCGTACTGTACAGGTTATTGTTCACAAGCTCCCTGCAGAGCAGAACATGTGATGCATGACGTATATCTCACTGGAGATAAATCTATCGAGTGCCTTTGACACAGAGTTACCAAATCAGTGGACAGCTGTGTGTAGGTACTGTGCGTCAGTGTGCCAGATACTGTTAGATATTAGATTACACAGACGTGTCTTTATGATCCAGGTGTTGTTTGTTAGGGAAAGTTAGGGGCTTCAGAATGAGGCAAGAAGCTGCAAACTAAAACACAAAATTAGTAAAATGTCGGAAAAAAAGTCAAATTTACTGCAACAAATCAAGTTAATGAAGAACGGCGCCAATGTTGTATAAATGTGTCTGTTGATTGTGTATAGGCCTATATAGGATATACATATTTTAATATATATTTGTATTTTTTGTATTCGGGATTGTGGGAAACACACAAACTGAAAGATTGTCAATAAAGTTGACTATTCATGTGTAATATTTTACTGTTTGACTTTGACTTGAATGTTGGTAATAAAAAAAGACAATTAATATGGTTTGTATTCAAGTGAGCAGAAAGGCAGTTCTTTAAAGTCCAAGAAAGAAAATGGAAGTACAGATCCGCAGTGTACGTTATGCTGTAAATTGTTACCATTTACCAAAAACTGTCCAAAATGTTACCAGATGAGAAAGATATCGAGCCAGCACAAATGCCTCAGCACTTCTTCACGCTTGTTAAATCCCAAGAGACTCTTCAATTAAATGATAAAATATGGTTTTCCTGGTTCCATTTTACTTTGATGATTTATATATCTGTTTTAGATCAGTAATATGCAGAGCAGCTGCCTCTGCATGAGTCAAGCCACTAATCCTTTTCCCAACAGACAAACAGACTTATTAACAGATAAAACACTGCCCGATGCACTCTGTGAAGACAATAAAGCTAGATTGCAGCGTGCCGTTCTGTTTTACTTCATCATTTGCACCACAGTGTTTTCTCCAAAAAGTCGACCACAGTGGCTTTCAACACCAGCACGCTACATTCTGAAACCTTTTGCAGTATTTTAGGCAGTTGATTGGCTTTTATGAATAAACTAAATGACACTACTATACTTTAAATGCACAGACATTGTACTTCTTGCAATGGTTTATAAAATGAGAGAGAGAGAGAGAGAGAGAGAGAGAGAGAGAGAGAGAGAGAGAGAGAGAGAGAGAGAGAGAGAGAGAGAGAGAGAGAGAGAGAAAAACCGTCTTTGTGAAATACAAGTGGCGGTCGAAGTGATTCAATTAAGCATCTGGAGCCAAGACTCCTTTGTTTCTGCTTGTCATGTCTTGCATGGTGCCATTGTTCTGTAGCCCTCTGCCCCACAATTACCCACCCTTAATGATCACTGTGAGATCTAATATCTGGGGGCAAGAACTCGACTAATTATCTCTCTCTGACTCTCGGTTTCTCTCACAGTGTGTGGTTGTATCACTTGAATTGTTACTCTATTAAAAGCCCAGGGTTACTGCCGAGTGTGTAAAACTGCAAACATCTAGCGTAATGCTAATTTAAGACCGGACTTCTGAATGTCCGACATGTGACCAGTTCCTTCCAGGCGACCACATTTTGAAACTTCAAATACCATTATGTTAGCATTTCCTCTGTGCTAGATTCCTCTTTTTGGGGCTATACTTTGGTGACTAGGATTGTTTTAACACTAGCTCTGAATAAACTGTAAGTCATTTAATGGACACATTGAAAATGTGTCCATTAAATGTTTTGTAATCTATTTCACATATTCCTCTATCCTCCCTTCTTTACAGTCTGTGGTGTTTCACCATGATAAAAGACAATCAATCTGACATGGCGTGCAAAGCAAGACATGAATCTCTGCAAATGATTTCATCCAATAAATAGAGTGTAAGATGTCTCTGGATGGTCTCAGTCTTTCACATCATCAGTATTTGTAAACACAAACAAGCATCTCCCCATGTATAACAGACATGTGGGCAGGATTTCACTTCTACGCTTGTGATGATACAAGAATTCAAACAAAGTTGTTTTTGCCACAAAATTACAATGTTGGCTGACAGTTTAGGACTGAGGTTTGGAATTCAGGTTGGGGAAATGGAAACTCCAAAGACAAGTCTGCCTTTGTGTTTCTTTGTGTTTATGTGTGAGTGAGGGAGTGGTTGATATCGTTCAAATCCTTCTTCCCTTTGAGGTAATCCCTCTCCACCTTGAGTCTATTGAAAAGCTGTTCCCTACACCTCCTTTAGTTTAACTTTGTGCCATATCACCGCAGCTTTTTCTTTATCTCAAATTTTGAAAGACTTTGGGACCGAGTTAAACCCCTCGCATATAATCATACTGAACAGCCATTTGGTTTCCCCGAGCCAATTATTCTGTGATTGGCTTGATTGTTTCTCAAACATTGATAACAGATGTTTAGGAATTACTGTAGACAATTGGAAATATGGGCAATGACTAAAAGGTAATTGGATAGACAACACATCACATTAAATGTAAAATACAGAAATATTATCATCAAAATATATGAAAAGTACCAAATGTTGATCTGCAAATACATTTAAATAGTGAATTAAAATGTACAATATTTGTTATTATTTTTGAGAGCATAAGTAGAACGTATAAAATTGAAATACATAAGTACAAGATTAAAGTAAATGTACCTACTAGTAGAATTATTCTGCTATACGACGTGCACCCTTTTAGCATCATATTATAATCGGCAGTTTAACATCACCATTCAAGTTCTGGCTACAGATGGACCTTAATGTTCGTGTTTTTTTATTGTCTTTGTTTAGCTTGGTCTATATTTGTATCCGTCTGTATATTTGTTCTTGGCACTGGCAAACAAACAGTTTGGCCAGTAAAGTTTTTTTCGATCTGAAAAATTGGGACAAAACATATCCTGTTAGTAGCTGGTGAAGACCGGAATGATGAACAAATGTAACTGTTGTTTCAGTTAATCTAAGTTTGTCAATCTGCACTCTCCTGAACAACAGATGTTATTCATCCTAAATTGTGCTGGAATTTCCTTTTAAATAAATAACAGTTTGTGGTCAACAACAGTTTGCAGTGGAGTTCCTGTCAGTGGACTCTGTGGCTTGACATCATTGTGCCAAGTTTGCTACTCACTTGTGATGCCGTTACTCACCCTTCCCATTATCTCATTTACTGTCAACACGGCCATTTAGCACACCAGCTGCCATTGTGTACGGATCCTGTGCTTGGTAAATGTTTTGGTTAAACTATTTACATTCTTCATGGTAACTGAAGCCTGTAACTAACACCTGGGCACATGTGACATACATCATTAGGGTTTGGGTTCAGGAAGACAAGCCATGGATTTCTCCGCGTGATTCCATTAGTCATGTGGAGTGACTCACAGCAGCTTCAGCTACAGAAAAAGATCCCTGTGCTTTTCCAAATCACATTACATTATTAACTTCTGGGTATTCACTCAGATTCTTAGCAATGAGTTGGAAAACACACAACACCTGATTGTGGACCATGTGACAAATTCCTGCAGATGTTTTTGTTTTCGGGTGTGAAAAAACTACAATTAAAGTAATTGCAGGAATCTAGAAGAAGTGATGACAATCTTTTTTGTTATTGGTCCTCTGGAGCAGTGTGTCTTTTGTTGCAACAGGAAACGTATCATTGAGAGGAGGGGAACAGGTTGACATTACATTATTTACCAAAAACTCAGTACAAGAAAAAAGGGAACATTTGGACACTAATGAATCCTGTAATAGTCTGCACCGGTTTTAGACGCACACACAAACTATGATTATGCTACTGTACGGAAGCATAAACTGATTCCTCACAAAAATGTGATAGTGGTTTATTAAAAACATGGTATAAATAAATATGACACTTCTTATACACATCAGGTTACATCATTCAGATGAGACTGGAATACACTGGATAGACACTTCTCTTCAGTACAAAATTATTTCATAACATATTTCAGTAGTTTTCTCATCTCCCTTAGCTTTCCAGGACCTGTCAGAGCAGTACGTTTCATTTATAGCAGCTACATCATTACAGTGTAAAACCACCAAGGCTTAAAGTAGATTATGTCAAGGAACATGCTTATCAGAGGTAAATCATTAGTATACATACCAGCACTATATTCAGTCAAAGAAAATCTCAGTGATTTGTAATTATTTTCATGAAAGGAGTGTCAGTATTTAAAAAAAAAATGCACTTCTTGTGCCTGTCTGTTTAAGGATAAGCTGCTTGATGTCCTGACAAATATGTGGAACCACCAAACTATTCAACAGTATTGTTGTAGATATATTACATAATGAACTTAAATAGAAATGTTAATCACTGAAGTGAAAGTGGGTAAATTACAGTGTAGATTTGTGTCATCCTTAAGGTCAGGGCGTTGATTTTTTTGGTACACACTTATTTAAATGATATGCAATAATAAGTACGATAACAATAAAAATAAACTGAAAAACAGTGCTAATATTTTAAGCAGTGGGATTTGTTTACGCTATTAAAAACGTTTTAATAGTAGTACCAAACAAACCATTTCAATGTCTCATTTCAGTATTCAGCCATTTGTGACAAAACTGTCTTTTATCATATTGAAACCCTGTAATGTTAAACAAAGATCTCAGTGATTGACAAAACATGCTACCCTGATTAAAGGTAACATGGAGTAAAGGACTTAACAAAATACCTGAGTTAAAAAAGTTAATATACTATGATATATAATACACAACAACAATATAAAATATGCACAATCAATTGAAATGCTTCAACTATACATCTTTGTGCCAGTGTCAGTCTTAGTAATTCACAGTTTCAAGCCGCTACTCGCACCACCTTCCACTCTGATGATCATAATAACCCATAATGGAAGAGACTTCATCGTGCATGAGGACCAGATAACAATGTGAGTGATTACCAAACACAGGTTACAATTGACCACAATGATGATCACTTTATAAATGTTCAATGCTGAACAAAATCTGTCCCTCCAACTCAATATACAGCAGTGGTTGTAAATCACTGAGACTCAATAAAAGGGTATCTGTTTTATCCTTACTGCACCAATCATTTTTGGGCCACTAGGGGGCAGAGTACCTCAAAACAAGCTAGCACAAGCTTGACATACGGTATGTATGGTCTTTTGTTTTAGTTCTTTTTTTAAACTGTTATCAGAAAAAGTCCTAATTATGCATCTAGCCAAGAGTGCTTCATTATGGCCATATTGTGACCTTTTGGATTAGCCCATATCAACTCTCAGACAAAACAATCTTGGCCTTTACTTGCTAACCACGAGCTAAAAGAAGCTAAAAGGCTCCATGAAGCTGAACAGTTGGAAATGGAAGGTTTGTTACTACAAGTAAAACCTTAAACAAGATGCCAATTTGTTTAGGTATGAATAAAAAAAAAGATTAATTAATGCAGCTTGAAGACGATTTATCGCCACCCTATTTGAGTACACAACCACTTTTGTTGTCAAAACAAGTCACAGTATTTTGCAAAGGATATAGTTTCCAGTCGGCTAGTAAAAGCTCATACCCAGTACTGATTCATCTGCAGAGTGGGAGTGGTGGTTCTAATAATTTCGGAAGACGATGCAGGGGAACTGTTCTTCCAAGAACTTAAAAGTATGTTAGAATCAACAGTGTTATACGCCGAGCCCTGACTTGTCATCAATAAGCGATCAAACAAGGGGCTATTTGGGCAGCTGGGGTTTAATGGAGTGACAGTCACTGTGGGAACTGTTGGGCTCCTCTGGGGTTGACCATGGTAGGACTGACTGCTTGGAACATCAGTGGCAGCGGTCTCTTTTGATGAGGAAGTTCTCCGATGCCTGTGGTGTCGAAGAAAGACAACCAAGACTACAAAGATGATTATAAGCAGCAGCAGGGCCAGCAGTGGTAAGATGACCAGGAGCGGACTGGAGGTTTTTTGAGGGTAGGACTCTACGCGTACAGGTGTGTTCCTAAAGGGGAAGTCCTCTGTTCCCTGTGTGGGCTTGCCAAGAGTCGTGCTAAATATGCTAGTTCTGTTGGAGTTTCCCCATCGGTTGCGTGCCTTGACCTTTTGCTGGTTTTTGCTTGTTTGCTGGGTGGAGAGGAAAGCTGTCGACAGGACGGGCAAAGCAGTCCCATTTCTGGAAGTGTGGATTGGAGTTCGAGGAACAGATGATGTGGTTGGAACGGGACTCTTTGTGGTTGGAAAAAGTGCGGCATCATATGGGACAACTGTAAAATGGAACTCGCCTTTAGCAGGTTGGACGTTATCAGCTTTCAGTACGAACACCAGTGAGTCATTTAGCTCTTGAACTCCCGTCATGTTGGCATTCAGCTGCAAGGCTACCATCTCCTGCATCACCTCCTGAAAGGTGAAGGACTCAGCTGGTACAGCTTTCTTGGACATTTTAGGTTTTGTCCAAACAACCTTCCCATACTTAGGATGGGAGATAATTTCAAATGTAGGGTCACTATTACTGATATTAGCCAGTTCAGAGGCATTAAGAAAGCCAGCGTTGAGTTTGACAGCAATACCATTTGGAATGCTAAAACCTTTGCCAACCTGGATTAAAGGTCTGACTGTTATGTTAAACACTTGATTGGTCAAATTTGCCTCTGAAGTGAAGGCAGTGAATACAAAGCTGTCCTCTGCAGAGGAAAGGGAGATCATGTGGTAGGACAACCTTCCAGCCTGTAGATCCTCCTGTTCAAACGTTGTCACCTCTTGGTTGTCCTTCAAAAGCTTGCCAAAATGTGGAGGCTTTGTAATCTGGTAGTGTATGGTGAAGTTTCTCCCATTGGTCTCAGCAGCAAGGTTGTGTTGGGTCAGGGATACTGAAGTCTTGCCTTGCTCAAGTGTCAATCCAGTGTAGTTTACTAGAGAAATGGTGATTTCCGTCACTTCTAGGTTAAAGAGTTTATATATTGGTTTATGATGGCCATCCGTCACACTGAAGTAGAACACCCCTGACACTGAGCTTCCATCATGGATGAAATAGACACTTCCATTGTTGATTTGGGCTTGAGTGAAGGTCTCAACCGACTCATTCAAATGTTCTCCAAGAGCTAGGTAGCCATTGTTTGGCTTGCTAATCACAGAGAACTTTATATCACCGGGAGGATTGTCTAAGTCTTCAACTTTGAGGTTCTCAGGCCTGAGGGCTACCGTATCTCCTTGTACCACCTTCAGACTTGGAGCTTTGGTTTTTAGCAAAGGTGGCTGATCGTTCACAGGTGTGATTGTGATGTTAAAATACTCCTCAACGATATCAATGTCATCTTGGGGACGTTGAGCAGTTTTCCCCTTAGCATTTAACCATGTACTGAATACAAAAGAATCATGAGTAGTCTCTGAGTTGTCGTGCTTGTAGGTAATGCCGTATTTGTTAACGATGAACTGGGAGAAGTTAGGTTTCTCTTTGGTGAGGTTTCGCTCTCCTACCACTATGACACCATGCTCAGGCAGAGAGGTCACCTGGAACCAGACCTCATGGGAGCTCTGCTGAGGTGTCGGCAGCTTGGACATCAGGTTAGAGGCATCCAACTTGGATTCATCGATGATGACACTCTCCCCTTCAGTTACCTCAGCACCTAGCACCAAGCAAAACAAATAACAATTATCACCAAGGACAACAGTGTTACACGTTTTAAAGTAAAAACAAACACAAGAGCATAGTCAAAATAAAATTCTAGCCATTCTTCTCTAGGGATGGCAGATTAAATGGCAGTTGATGGCTAAACAGGTATTTTTGTAAACATTGTTTTTTCTATGCCTTTTTGGCCTTTTGTCCAAACAGTGTTTTAGTTCACTGAAAACAAAGCTTTTGTATATGCTGTTTCTAGTGTTGACATGTCATTTTTGGCTTGTAGTTTCAGAGTGTGCGCCAATATGTTCTTGGTGAGCTGATGGGTCCACCAATTTGTTCCAGACTGAAGCATTTCTGCTATTAAATCAAAAGGAAGACATTTGTGGTAGCCAGTAGATAAAGCCTACTGGCTTCGGGCATCTCATGACTTTACCACTAGCGCCATTTCAAACTCAATATTTGTACTACTGGATGGATTAGCAGGAAAAATAAGTACGCACCTTTAATATTACCATCAGTGTGAATTGTAATAACTTTGAGAATCCATTAACCTTTCATATATCATATGTTTCTTTTTGTGCTCAATATTTAAAAATAATATTATTGTTATCATCTTATCAGCTCTTGCTATACTGTTGTTCATACCTTTGTTTGCGAGCAAGACTGTGTTGTGTTCAGGTCCGGTATTCTCATAGGAAATGTCCATTTTGAAGGTCTGGCTGTCCAGAGTTGTAGGCGATGATGCCACAGAGAAGGTCATGGAGTCCATGGCTTCCCAGCCCACTGACTCGATGGGTGTTTGAATGAACACAACTTCCTTCCTGTCCACCTAGAGTACAAGCCACGACAGATCTTTCAGAGAAACCACGATCCAAAATCAATTCACATCAACATATTTGCACAACATGCAGATTAGCCATCCTTAAAGTGAACTAATGGCTCGATCAACTGTCAGAACAGTTCAGTAGCCTAAATCACCTTTCTGAAAGATGTACAGTTTGTATAGAGTCCATTATTAATTTAAATCTGATATGCTCAGCAGTAAATAAAGTGCACAGAGCTTCACAGCTTTAATTGTGTCAGAACAAAATCATCAGCAATAATTGATTGCATAAAAGCCTTACATGGTCCATTCAGCTAAAGAAGTGCAAAGTACATTTATTGAATGAGGATGCAGACTATCTATTATTCATTCCATGAAAACCTCCAGTTCTTCACTCACCATGTCTTGTGTGAAAGTGGAAATATCCACTGTTGAATTGTCAGGCTGCCTCGTCACCAGACGCCCAAGTTTAGGCTGCCGAATCACACTGAATGTAATGATGCGGGTTGAGGGGTTGCTAATATCATTGGTCACTGCTTGTAAGTCCTCATTGGTGATTGGAGTTGAAGAGCCTGTGGAAGAGACGTGCAATTAAATCAAGAGTAATGCTGGTGAGTTGGCTTAGATAATTGATCATCAAACTATATCTGTCAAGAGAATTAGCTGTATTTGTCTGGTGTTCAGTTTAGCTGTCACCACACTGTTAAAGGGAGGGTATGCTCATGACACGCATTTTTAAATAATTATCATCCGATAAAACAGACCAGTCTCTGCCAGTCCTTTTTTTTAAAAAAATTTTTTTTATCCGATGACGTTATCACTGATTTTAAACTGATTAATTACCGAAATAACATCAACCCTGTGGGCGGCGCCATTTTACCGGAAGTGACGTAAACTATGCGTTTGGTGTCGAGGACAAATTGATGTTCATGTTATTTACTCTAGTTACTCTCTCAATTCTATAGAAATATGCCTCATTGTATCGCGAAACATTGCCACAATTCGGATAGGAACAATCCACGGAATGCTCGGTTCCATCTATTGCCAACGGGTAAGCGTAGGAAGTACGTTCGGAGGCAGTGGCTAGCGAAATGTGCTCGGCCCGAACCGAAAGATCCACAGGCGCATGTATGCAGCGAACATTTCAAGTTTCCGGACGACTACTCTGAGAGTATATGAAACATAAAATGGGATTTATTAAACGAGATGCAGTGCCATCGGTCTTTCTGGTGTCATCACCGACCAGGACACCAGTTCGGCCAGTTGAGAAATCGCCCTCTGCAAGTGTGAAGCGACGGAGGACCAGAAGTAGTGCTCGGAGTAAGAATAAGGTATGTTATAGCGCATTTCCACTGCAGCGGGTAGCTCCGTTTAAACGTCCTTTAGCGTCCAGGCCAGGCCAGGCCAGTTTTTGGTGGCCTTTCCATATAGCGTAGTACCGGCTAGCGGGTACTTTTCCCCAGTTTTTCCGGCCCCATAAAATCATGGTTCTAGGGCCAGGGACAACGAGGCTGAGTATACTAAACTAGAGAGGGAATCGCTAGCAAGGGTGGTACTATATCTAGTAATCAAATCATTGTATCTACTAAGTAGGCCTACATTGGGGTTGTATTGTTTGCCTTTTTAGAAAACTTTATTTTATATTATTTGGGCAGTACATGATATACACAATTGTATTGTTTGCCTGTAGTTGGCCTTTTAATTAATAAAATATTTGAATTTGAAGTTTTGTAGTTAGGGATCTTTTGGAATTATCTAGTCTTTGTAATTGTCCGGCGACGTTTCTCAGACTGTCCAGACTGCTTTAATTCTCTAGCTTAAATCAGTAAATGTTCTAAAATGTTTGCTGGGGCCCTGACAATACATTAGCAGACAGGAATGTCAGTATTGCCATCATTTAGACGAGTCCGAACTCAAATACTCCGCCATGTTTTCGTGTGTTTACAAAGTGAACGAATGGATGACGTCACGACCATCACGTGACTATTGAAAATGACCAAAATGGCAGCTGCCTGACGGAATATACAGGTTGGAATAAAAAAGAGCTATAAAATCATTATTTACCGGGGAATATCGCTGATTTCTTCAGGGTATGGTTTAAACATAATGTTTCACTAAATACTGAAGTTTTGATTAATTATCTAATGAGTGGAGCATTCCTTTAAGATCTGTGGCTGCATCAAATGTTGCAAGTTTCCCCCTCTGGAAGCGTTTCACATCTTTTTGACACCAAAAGATGCAAAAAACCGCACTGGAATAGACCGATGGGAGCCCTTTGAAGTGTCAAATTAAAGCGGCATTGCAGACATCACAGGCTTTTACACAATGGTCCAACTGCAGTGCAGGCTGTTATATAAAATCCAAACAAGAAATTAAAAGTGGATCAGCTCCTTGAAGGCACGGAAATCTTCCACTTGGGGAAAAAGTAAAAAGAGTAATTTTCTGTGCATGATGACGGGGAGTACTGTGAGCGTTTTTTCCTCTTAACATGAATTACATAAGATTTCCATAGATGTGCTGCCACTAAGAAGATTGTGAGGATCCTAAAAAAGAGTGCCGATAAACGATGAAAGGCAATGATAGAGGGAAAAAGGGGCTCAGCACAGTGAATTCATTCATCACATATCGTGAGCACTCCCACCATCCATGACTGTCTCTCATGGGAAATGAACCTCTTAAAAAGGGAGAGGGAGAAACCGACTTTCTTGTCTTTTCACAATGAAAACCTGTCCTGCTCTTAATCGGCACATGATGCGTTTACTATTTTGTTCAGGATTTTGTGATGGTAGTACATAGAGTTGTAAAATGTAGAAAGGCTCACAGGCATCTAATTAAAATGCCAAACACTATTAAAATACTTCTTCACAGGAAGTCCTGTAGTTTAGTCTTTGCGAGTCTAAGTGAGCCACATTGGGAATTTGAGACTGACAAATAATGTGTGAAACATGCTACAAACACAGTGCTCAAACAACAGGCCACAAATATTCCCCAACTAAAGGTCATGTTTTTGAGGCATATGGGATAATATCTTTAAAATGATAATGATGAAAAGAGATTAGAAGGATAAAGCAATTTGGGAGTGTGATAATCCATTATTAGAATATCATTAAGGTATCACAATATTCTTTTTCACATTTATTTTCTTCCTAAAATCTCTCTTTTCAACATTATTATTGTACTATTGTGTACCAAAGTCCAGATGAAAGAAGATCTTAATTAATGAAAATGATCAAACTTTCTTCTAGGATGGTTTTAGAAATTAAATTGTGAAGAAATTAGCTGCCAAGTGCTTGGCAGACTTGTATTGGTGATTTGTTGTGGATGTAAGAAGGCTAAAAGGAAGGAAGACCTGCAGACAATACTGCTGAGAAGTGTACTGCTGTATCCAATGGAACACAAGTCAATCTCTTTCTCATGATTGTACTTGTACTTTCTTTTTTGGAAAATAAACTGAATTGATTACTGCACCATACACTTTTCAGAAACTTAAAATCCTTTGTTAAACATAGATTTAAATTCTCGGCCGTACACTTTTGACACCAAATCTACACCCTTAGTTATCCCCATATTTAAAAATGATCACTTCTACCATCTGTTCATGTCTCCATTTGGAAAAACACTTAAAAATAAGAAGTTCTGTGTATTCAAAAAGACGTTGAATGAAATGTCCTTGTATCAAGAAATCTTCCATGGTATTTCCAGGCAACACCACAATGACTTCCTGTCAGAATGGTTTCAGGTAAACGCTACATAAGGCATATGAAACCATTTAGTGAGGAGTCTTTGCACAGAGAGTTAAAGATTGTGCAAGAAGAGAGGAAAACATTAATCTCACCTCCACTGTGTGAAAGTGTTTAACGTCACCCCTCACCCCATCAAAACCCTTCATTGTCAGTTATAGCCCCCCCCCCCCTACTGCCTCGCCTGGCACACAGCACCAACAGGGCTGCCTCAGACAGACAGTGGCACAGCTTTTCAAGTACCCACTCACCCTGTGGCGGGGGAGATCAGCAGAGCGTGCCAGTTGGCAGTTTGCTGCCTTCACAATACCCTTCCCTTCTAATTCACAAACCAGACCACTGGAAATCTCGGGGAAATCGTGAAATGCGTTTATGGACACAGACAAAAACCAACATGCTAATAGTAGCAAAGTGTATATCAAAACATTAAGCAATGTCTGAGGATTCACCAGTCTGGTATTAGTGTAAAGTCGTGACCGATGGAAAGGTGCTGAATTATTTAACTGAAGGGATTCTGAGCTAACACTGTAGAACATACAAGCAGGGTAAATCCTACTAAATACAGCAAAATGAGAGGAAAAGTGCACACACACATGCACAGACACACAAACATGCACAGACACACAAACGCATGCATACATACACACACAAATCTCCAGCTGAGCCGTAACAATGGAAGCAGAGAAGAGGAAATCAATACAGCTAAAAATTGCCTCTGAGAGAGGATGACTGAGAGACGGACGAAAACAAGTAGTTTCAGTTCATCATGAGAGCAGCCGATTAGTTTCAACATGAACACATCTGGTGATCTCATATTGTGAGAATGGATAAAACACGGATACAAAAGTATAGGCAGAGCTTGATGAGTAGTTTAAAAAGCAAGTGTGGTTTGTACATGGGAAGAGGAACAATATCAAAGAGAGATTTGTTTGAGAGTTTTTAAAACTATTGAACATTATTCTGAAATGATGGCTCTACTCAGATCAGAGGGGGGATGTACCTGGAAACACCTTGATTGGACGGTTGTTCTCTAAGCTGAGAACTAAGGCTCTGGCAGTGATGCTGAAGATCTGCCTGGGAGTGAAGTTCACACCATCGTTCACTTGGAAGTTGAATCCTCCAGACATGGCACCTGGAAATGCAATAAAACAAAACAATGAAAAGCTGTTAAGAAGACAGAGGCAAAGTTGAAGGATGACTGTTGCAAGGAACACACAACATCTTAGTTTTGTTATCAGCTACGTCTGGTTTCTGCAAAATGTGCAAAAAAAAAGCACTAAGTCAGCGTTCCTAATGCTAGTCTCAAGAAAAACTGCAATGCAAGCTAAACATGATTATTCTTAGTCAACAATGGAATAGATATACTGAACTAAGCATTTGTTAATACTTGTGTAGGTGTGTGTAAAAAATAAATGCATTATTCAACATATTGGTTAGGGTAAGTCTCTTACACACAATGTCATTGCTACATTTCCTGTTGGGACAAGTACAGAAAGAAAGAAGTGGATAGGAATCAGAACAGTAAGCAGAAACCTGATCTGAGACTGATCAAACTGAGTTCCCAGACTATTATGTTTTTTTTGACCACACACCAGTCTGTCTGTATTAGTGTTGCAAGAAATTCAATTGTTCTTGCAGATGACAATGCTTCAATGTGAGTTGTGAAATGTAAAGCATATCAAACTTTAAAGAATTGAAAACAGCATCTTCTAGTGGACGTAAAAGGTACAACTTTTCTATTATCAATATATATTACAGTATGCCCTGATCCATGTTCCACGTTTCAACTTTCATGACATCAGAACCTCACATAAACTAAACTAAAATATCAAATACAGCTTATTGTTTGTTTTCAATACCATTTGTTTGAATCATTCATTTGTACCAAAGAATAACAATATGATATCAGTAAATTAACAAATACAGATCTACTGAATGTATCGCCCGTATTTGGCAAATGGGATTTTCCTCTTCGAGACTGTTGTCAGAAAAAACAACACACACAAAAACCTGTTTTTAATATAGGTTTTGTACTTTTTTTATTTGGGGAGAGAGCCATTATATAAGTGTACAGCTTCCTGACCCCTCCTGTAAAACCTCTTTCACTTCTGTTGTCAGTTGTTATGCTATCTGTAAATGTAAAATACAATTCCTGTTATCTCTAAATTAAAAATGTTTCTTCTCCAGCCCTTCATTCTTCTGTAGGTCATAGAAAACAGATTGCACCTTTGTGAACAAACAGCAGCTGCCCCTGGTCGATGTGAGCCTGGGTGAAGTTGAGCAGGGCCTTCATGGGGGCGCTCTTCAGGGCCAGGTGCCCGTTGCTGGGGGGGATCACCATGAAGTGCAGCTCCTCGGGGGGGGAGTCCCGGTCCTGCGCTCTCAGATCCTCCGGCCTGATCTCCGTCACCGAGGACACCCAAACCTGGACACAAGATGGACAGGTACACAGGTGTCACCTTTAATCTCTGTGAAAATATAGACCTCCGGGGAAACATTTTAGTTTGACAGGATGTGGGGGCGAGATAACAACATCTGCCAGTTTGACATTTATTTTGATGGACGTTATGAAATACTGTCATATTTCTCCCAACATTGGGACACAAGACCTGCATTATTTATGACAGAACCGGATCAGTACTCATGTACCTCATTTTTTAAATGCACATTTATGTAACACCTACGTTCTGCTCAGATATAATGCCATTGAAAGGAAGCATGACAAATAGAAGGCCAACATTAACAGCTCTAATGATGAATGACGTCCTCATTCATCACCACACACGATGAACCCAGGATGCTGTGGGTGTGAGTCCAGCTCCAAGGCTATTTCACATGTTTCTCTCTCCTTTTCTTGTCTCTCGTCATTTCCTAACTGTGCAGTACAGCATTAAACCAAGCAGAACTGCCTTAAAAATAATCTCCTGATGAGGCATCTAAAGACGGTGAGACAATAACAACCAATGGAAGAATATCACTCGAGTCCTGTTCAACAACATCATTGGAATAAGGGCCATCTCAGGACTAAATATAGCGGTGCACACTGTAGAACAGAGCTGGGTGTGCTGCAGTGTTGGTGAGGCACAGTTAAGGTCCTGCTTCCATGGCAATTCAAAAGTCTAGAGTTAACACGAAGCAACAGAGGAGCTCATTGACACGCAGAGCACAAAACTACTGAAGCGCGCAGACAATTGACAACAAAGCACGAGTCTCTATTCTCCGGGCTGGAAACTATGACATAACATGTCATTGTCCATCACACAAGTTATGATTCCACTGTAATTACTGAGGAAATTCAAAGAAAATCGTGAAAATATGGTAATCTGATTTCTCGATAGCTTTTGACTTGTCATAGAAGAAGAAGAACAGGTTATTCTAATAACATTCACAATAGTGCCATTCTTTGCAGGTATCGTATTAAGTCGTGACACAAGGCCACATAGTATTGTTGAACAATGCATGCTTCAAATCTATAATTAAATACTATAGTATGCATATATGGGCCTACATTAGTGTTATTCATTTTGAATGTCATATTAGTTGGTATGAAAAGCACTTTTTATTATTTTTGGTCACTAAGGGTAACGGGAACCAGTTAAGACTGAAAGAAAATAACACATTTAGCAGATACGAGGCAGCATTATCTCTGATTTTGAGTTATGTTTCTGGACACCTGGTGAATGTGATTCCATATCCTTTGAACTATGTGTTAGTCTCCGTTAAATCCTGAGTGAGATGGTGAATAGTGAGATTTTGTAGTTTTTGGCTCAAAACAGCTGCCTGCTGTGGCTGGAAATGATGTTGATAGGTAAGCCAAAACTGTAAAGTTGTGGGCTTAAAAACAAAAACAATGATGTTGTGTAGAGTTGAGGGGAACCTCAGGGATGTAAGTCTAAAGGCTGTCAATAAAATGGAGTATCTTTACATCACCCATCTACATCTATTATAGCATCTTAAATACATGTTAATGTTTGCTCTCAAAAACCACACCGATTGGAGCTCAAGGACTGGATTATATTCCTATATACAGTATCATTAGACGGTACTTTTTTCAATAGTGGGTGTCCTTTTTAGGCTGTTGTGTTTTGTCAGCGACAAGATATTAAGTGTATTATTTATAAACTGTGTTAGCACAGTAACATCTCTCTTTAAACAGGAACTAACAAGCGTTTTACTTTGCAAGTTTCCACTGCTGCTCTCTGAATGTTGGTTTATGTGATAAAGGTCAGTGATCACAAAATGCAGAATTGGGCAACGCAGCGAGAGGTGTAGTGACGGCAACAACAAATGCTACAAGAATGTAGAGCCTCTCACAAGTGTGAGAGAATCTAAGGACAGGTTTTACCTTTTAAAAACTTAAAATAGTGGGGGACAGTGGAGTTTAAATGGCCCTAACATTATGCTAAAATGACTAAATGAAAGACTCAGTGTAACTAGACGTGAGCTGGCCTCTCACTTGGCTGCAAGTGTTACTTACTGGAACAGAAGCACGGGGTACTTTTTTAATAAGCACCTGTAAACCACGCACTCACCCACCACATGGGGACACCACACACACATCACACCACTCCCACAGCATGAAGAGTTCCCATATGAGAAGACTCCAATAATCCCCCTTTAACAGGAAGTCACAGCGGGATCCGTCTGGGGAACATCAGTGTGACTCAACGAATTCAAAGAAAAGACACGAGATCAATTTGCACCAAGAGCCCCTTGGAGACAAGATCAATCCCTCAAACATGACAAGATGTCTGCTGCTTGTCATGCTCAGCAGGCAGCGTTAGTGATGGAGATGACAGTCAGATTTCAGCAAAACAAACATCACCACGCTTTCATCTTTGATCTTCTTTAACAGAATTCCTGTGTCTCCGTCACTGCATAGCCTCGATTGTTTTGATGTTTATTTGTTGAACTGTTAGATTGGTGGTTTTATCCAACCTGCTCAACATAAAATGAATACATCTAAAAATGAAATGATTTAAATAGACTGATTCCAATCACATGTTGCTTGGTCTGAAGCCTTCTCTTGATGTAAGGATGTCAATTAAAGGTGGGATAGGTAAGTTTCAGAAACCGGCTCGAGATAAACTTTTTGTTATATTCCATGGAATGCTCTAAACATCCCGATAGCAATGAATATCTTAAGTGCTTTGACAAAAAATCCATAAAAAAAATGTCATCTGTGGAAGCCGTGGTACTGTAAAAAGTACAACCAATCCGTTTCGCTGACGAAACGGATTGGTTACCGCCCTGTCCGTTATCACGGACGGGTCGTCAGCCTTCCATCTCGTGCACGCACAAATGTATCTCGTGCCCTCATTGGGCGTGCCGTCATTGGGCGTGCATTGCAGCAGTACTTCAATGACTCGCCAGCAACAGGCGGCCACTTTCACCAGTCTGCTGACGTCATGTGCGCGTTCATGTGTGTTGGAGGAGGTGCTCTGTAAGGAAGTCTGAAGGAAGGGGTGGATTCTTTTCGGCTGTGTACTTTCAAATTGTAGTGCACTCGAGCCGGTTTCTGAAACTTACCTACCCCACCTTTAAGATGAATACAAAACTGAATTAAATTAACTTTAAAACCGGAACAGTTAAAAAAAAAATGATACACCCCAGCCAGAGCTCTAAGGTCTGCCGACCAAATGCTGCTGGTAGTGCCGAAAACCAGGCTAAAAACTAGAGGGCACCGAGCCTTCGCAGCAGCTGGTCCCAGGCTCTGGAACACTCTGCCCTTACCTGTGAGGTCGGCCCAGACACTAGGGGCTTTTAAATCCTCTCTAAAAACACACTTTTTCTCTCTGGCCTTTTAAAAGTGAGCAGAGCATGACATTTTTCATTTTGTATTTTAACTGTGTCTGCCTTTATATTTGTTGTTTTTAACTTAAATGCTACAAATTGCAATATGTTCCGTATATTTTTTATTCATGTACAGCACTTTGGCGCGACCGAAAGTTGTTTTAAAATGTGCTTTATAAATAAACTTGATTTGATTTTGATTTGATATCCATCGAAGCAAACCACCACAGACCACAATAAGTCAAAGGTCATAAATGATTGTACCGTGACAAATACAAAACATTTGTAGTGGTTCATTCTGCATTACAAAAAGGATAACTTAAGATCTTTCTTGGCATGACAATCTTTTGTCGTTTAACCCAGAAATGATTTGATTATGGTTGTGTCTGTAGTTTTTGTTTTTTTAAAAGCAGATTTGTATTTGATCTCACAGTTAAGCATGTGCAATCTTATATAACATGTAAAGACATTTGCTGTCAGATTACTTTTAAATATATGAACATCAAAACTGTTTCCAACGAAAACTATAACTTTTGAAATATTATTTGGGAATTAATAAAAGGTGAGTTTAGGAAACGCTCTCTTTTCTTCCACAGTACAGTATAAATTCATCTTGAGCAGTGGCAGAGAGCCACCTTGTGGACAACATTAAGATCAAATCAAATCCTTTCTAATGAGTACTTTTAATGGTAACCTGTCATCAATATGTGCAGACTTGTTTATCAGTGACCACCAAATATAATAAACAGCTCCTTTTCAAAAATATTCTTCGGGTTTCTAATTAATGACCTTTTTAATTCAACTGACTTCCTGAAGTTCTTCAGTGCTGGGAATTTTAGAAATCACTATTATGCGAGTCTGCAGGATCCCAGAGGAATTTGAGGCATTTAGGGCAAAGCTGCACAGACAATAGAGACCTATACTTTCCAGCTGGACTTCTCCCAACTAAAAGTCAGGTCTGCTCGGCAAATTTGACTAAACACATCAACTTCATCCTACTTTACTTTCCCAAATGACAGTGATTGTGAGTAGAAGAGCTTTCCACAAACAGCAGCAGGGTTACTTTGACTAAGCTCATATTAAAGAGTGATTTGAAATTGAGGAAACTGGTCTGAACTGGGGAGACGTGGTGACAATCCTTTCTATTTCCAGCCCATGCCATCATGCCACTCAACACTAGGATGCCTGTGAAATTGACAAAATTCAAGCGACACATTTTTCTGCAGCAAGACCTTCTGTCATGTAATGCCTGTGAGTTCTTTTCCTTTCATATAAACAATTTTGTATTCATAAGAAGCCTTTGAAACAATGTGTAATCAACGCATTATATGTACCAAAAAAAAGCCACTTCAATTCACTGAAACAGCATTGCCGGCAATCAAACCACTAATTAGTAGTGTTTCATTTGAAGACAAGTAACATTTGAACACCTTAGAGACAAAAACATGCTTTCCTAACAAAAACATACAGCTCCAAATGTATGTCAAAGTCTGTTCTGTGCAGCCTGCCTCTCTGGACCCTCCTCCGCATAGCAGACATAGTTCCCCTAATCCAGCCAGCCAGCCATGGTAACGTGCAACACTGCCCACATGAGCATTGTCTCAAAGTTATGGTGCCAGATCTGCTCGAATCTTTTGTTTCCAGATTTTAAATATAGAGCAGAAGTGGCGACTCACCCTGAGGACCCGGTTGGCTGTTATAACAGGAGGCTCGTCGTTGACAGCTGACACCTGGATATACACCGTCTGGGCCGCACTCTGCTTCCTCAGGCCCGGGTCGTTGGCCATCACAGTGAAGTTGTCAGCTAAGGTTTCACTGCTGTCGTGAATGTAGTAAATGAATTCCTGTTCCACCTAGTTAAAGATAATTAAAATGATTAGGGAGCACACGAGAATAGAACTGCAAAACAAGTAAATAACACAATAATGATTAAAGACTCTCAGGCCAATACTATTAGTCCATGTCAGCACATATAGGAACGAAAAAACAAACAACTCAATGCATTTGACAATTTTACTAATTCATTAGGAGCACAAACCCGACAGGAGCAAGGCCGAGAGATAACCCGAGTAGTGCCATTTTATTCTCATTTTAATTTGGTTATTTAAATATGGATGATTTAGGTTACAGACATTATAGATATACCTATAGTCATGAGCCTTGTTGCTTTAGTGCAACTTACTGCAATCATAATTAATACAACAATATTTATACATGAATGAAGCCTTCAAATTAAATGATATTTACATTTTTAGAGAAAACACCCGCTCCAATAAATTATTCTATGCCTGTAAAATGGCAACAGAAATATGACCTCTGTGTGTTTTGTGTTGAGGGCATGACAAATATACCACTACACAAAATAGGAGTGTCTCACCTGCCTCCTGGTGAAAGAGGTTATGGCCACACCGGTATGTCGAGAGTGCTCAATGTGACCGTGCTGCGGGGGCTCAGTCAAACTATACAGGAAGTTGTTTCCAGAAAAGTGTCTGTGGGTGACTTTGAGCACATCTTCAGTAAGAGCCTTGGAGGCGCCCTCGTTCAGCGTGAAATTGAAGACTTGAACTGGGATGAGGCGTGGGATGATGTCAATAGACATCCTAATGCCGTTGACATCAGTCACTCCGTTGGTAGCATCGAGGATGAAAGTGTCGTTCATTTTGTTGGGCTCCGCCTGCATGTACTGGATGTTCCCACTGTTAATGTCCTCTTGGGTAAATGTCCTGACAGGGGACTGTTTGGTTCCGATGTAGCGCTCCTCCGCATCGGTAAAACGCCGGATAAAGCCATGAGATGGGGCTAGCTTGACTGTGAATACAATCTCAGGTGGCAGGTTGTCTTCGTGAGTGACCTGCAGCATTAGAAAACATATTCCCAGGTTACATTGAAAATGTTCTGTGCGTCAGTAAGGTTTAATTTCTATTTTCCTCTAAATGTAACTTGGCATCATTTGAGAACAAAGACTGGTAAGCCTTATGTTTTGAGTTTTTAAGAAGCCCTGAAAACCAAAGCAGTACATACTGCTCTTTTATTGTAATATTAGTGAAATGTTTTTTTTTATTATAGTTTAGATCATGACAGAAACAATGTTTAATTACGACACCAAGACAACACCACAAGAAGGTTGTTATAATGTTTTATTTTTAGAATAAAATAAAACATTGTGCTCAGATCTTATGCACATTATTATTTTTATTATTAGTATTTATATTAAATTATGTCACGTCTTTAAAGAAGAGGTTTAGTGACCAATGAACAAAAAGAACTTTAAAAAACGTAATTAAAAAGTAAAACTTGCCATGAGTAGAATAACTATGGTATTAGCTTTTAAATTTGCTACATTAATTAGAAAACCTATACTTACATTAATGCACCATATTATAAATTGATGATCAAAAGTCTCTTTATCTTTAATGGAACACTCACCTCTAGTTTGGCTTCGCTAATCTTCACTGGTTTCCCCTCTTCCACCAGTAGGATGTTGTGATGCAGCACAATGGGTGGCCTTTGATGACTTTCCAGGTACACTTTCACATTGATCCTCACTGCAAGTTCAAGACCTTTTGCCTGCACTGTTAAGTTGAAATACTCGGCAACATGTTTGCTGTCATTGTGCCGATAGGACATTATCCCATTCTTGAAGTCAGACAGTGAAAATAACTCCACTTCTGTTTCATTGCGATAAAGTCCTCCATACTTGGGGGCCTCATCCAACTTGAAGACGACCTCCTGGTCATCTCTGATATCCAAATTTGAAACAATACTAAAATTACTGGTGGAAAAGGTTACTGACTGGCCCTTCTGAACCATTAGGCCAGTATTGTTGCCAACTTTCAAGAAAGCGTCCTGTGCACTGATGTCTAAAAGACTCGATACAATGTGTTTTCCATCGGAGACAAAGAGCACAAATCTGCCCATGTTTACACCTTTGTGAATAAACAACACTCGTTTGTCTTCCAAATCCTTCTGTCGGAACTGGAACAGCCGGTGAGAGGTGTCATTAACGAGCACTAGATCTCCCATCGGGATTCCACGTCGAGTGTAAATCAACTGGCCATCATCAAAGTCAGAGTCTGCATCATGATAACGCAAATCATCTATCGTGAGTAACTTCTGTCCATTCTTTACTACTAGGAAAACCTTATCAATAACACGTACCGGCTTTTGGTCATTAACTAGCTGAATTGATATGTTAAACAATCCTTCTTTGGAACCAAATTCATCTTCTGTGATTGAGGATTTAAATTCTTGGCTGGTGGAGGCTATAAAAGTGAAATCATCTTGAGTTGATTCACTGTCATCATGGATATACATTATCCGTTCCTCCAATATATCTTGATTACTGAAGGTTAAGATGTTGTCGTAGCTAGCATTGGAATTTGATCGAGTAATACGGGATAGCTTCCCATGTTTTGGGCTGCTTATTACTGTGTAGAACATATCCTTTGTACTCAAAGTCTCTGCAAACAGAGCATCTTTTGTAATAAGTTTGCTTTCTCCCTCGATAAGTGAGAGTCCATCATTTCTCATAAACACGCTGTTGACATCAGCTTTAATAGTAAACCGAAAGTCATAGTTTTGTGACTCAGCATGTTTGGAAACCAGCTGAAACTTGAACCTGTCACTTGTGTCTTCATAAGGCCTGTCAACCAGCTCGTAATGTACTTTTTGATCAGTCACATCTCTTTGGCTAAAGGTTGAGTTCTTGGTCAAGATAGTGGTGTCGAGCAGGAGCTTCCCTTTCTTCGGTGTGGTGAGAACCCGAAAATAGAGGTCATTCTCTGAGAGTACCACACCTTCCGCAGTGGCAAAAAGATTGTCTGAGTCCAGTGTCACTTTTCTAACTTTATCCATATCCATCATAACATTCCTCACCAGGTGGTACTTCAACCACTTCACCGTGATTGGAAAAAGTATTTCAGTGGTTGCCCTTGCAGCAACATCAACTTTGCTCTTAAAGTAATCGGTCACGTTGGACGTCTGGACTTCTTGAAAAGTGCTAACATACCTTAGTCGCCCTTTTTCAAGAAGTCTTTGAGAAAATGAGTCAGTATGCCTCCATTCACCGCTTGAGTGAAGTCTCTGGAGTTCTCCATACTGAGGGGGTTCAATTATATCATATCGGATGTCAACTATTTGTTTTATAGCATTTGTTTGCACAGCCAGCTGTTTTAAACCAAGTATAGCTGACTCTCCTTGAATGATTTCAAGGCCTGTGTTGTTGGCAATCTTATACTCCAGTGCTACAGCCATGACCCTTAAAACCACAGTATTGCTAACTTTTTCCCCATCGCTAACTCTAAGGACTATTCTTGAGTTTCGAACTCCTGTGTGAACATAGAACACCTTCTCTTCCTCCAAGTCTAGATATGAGAATGAGGGCACTGACTTGCCTGGGTTGTTTTCAATCTCCAAATATCCTGCATCAGCATTCAGGTTTCCAAGCACAGAAAAGACAAGGTTGGTGTAGTTGCTGTCAATGTCTGTGGCCCTCAGAACATCAGTGGTGAGGCGTTTCTTTGAGTTCTCCAACAGCACAAAGAGATTACCTTCAGGGAGACTCAATTCAGGTGCATCGTTGGTAGGTGTCATAGTAATATTGTAACGGTACAATTGGTTGCCCTTCAGATAATCAGGAACTTGCTTTCTACTACTCGAATAAATTGAAAACATGAAGAAATCATCTGGTTCCTCTGAGCCTCCATGGATATACATCACTCTTCCATGCCAAAGGTCCAACATACTAAAGGTGTTCTCCTCTTGGTCCTGGTCGACATCAAGCCTTATCTGACCCCGAATTGGTTGCTCCCGAATTTGGAACACAATCTGAGACTGTCGAATGCCAAGCTTCTTGAAGTCTAAGAGCACCTTGATGTGTTTCGCCTCGAGGGATGCTCGACCACCTTCAGGGACCACAAGGTTTTTGAACTGCACAAAGTTTGAGCCATACTTTCTGTCCAAGCCCTTTGCGAGGGTGGAAGTTTGAAGTGATGGTCTTGGGGTTACCAAGTGAAAAAGAGATCCAGCAGCACTTGTTTGACTCACAGTGGTTGATGGTTCATGTTTTGTCTCCGGCTCACAACCAACTGAGATATCCTTGGTGACTACAGCATTGGAAAGACCTGTTTTCACTCTGTTGACTTCAATGTTCTTCAGACATCCTTTAAAGGAACCTCCTCTGACACGCTTACCAGACACAGAGACAAGCCCCACCTTTCTGGCCTCTGATCTGGTGCCGTCATCTATACCTCCAACGAAAAGAGAACCTTTAAGCTGAAGCCTCTTTGACTGGGAGCTAATGCTGCTTTTCACCATCTCTCCATCAACAGTAAGCTCAAGGCTTTCGGATCTGAAATGCAACTTCAAAGTATGCCATTTCCTGTCATAAATTGATGTAAGTGATCGAAGCTCAGTTTTGGTTCCACCTTTCCCAACAATGGCCACTGGCAAACCTTCCTGAATCTCCACAGCCAGGAAGTCCCCCTCTCTGGCTGAACTGTACAGGATAATTCCCTCGTTGGCTGAAGTGTGCACGACACACTCAAAAACTGCTTCCTGCTGGGTGTTCCAGGTTGGAAGAGAGATGTAAGCCCTGGAGCTGAAGAAACTGATAGGGTCCTCCTCTGTGGCAAAGAATTGGGGACTACAGCCTAAAGAAACCTCATGGACATTCTTGAATCCGGTATATGGCCTCAGTGATGACAACAAGTCATGTTTATTGAAGACCACCTCGTCCATGCAGCCGCGGAAGCCAATCTGGTCTCTGGGTTGGTACATTTTGTCCAGGCCTCCTGAGCCTCCGACAAAAAGCCCATCCGAAATGTCGAGATTATGATTGGAGGCAGGAATCTTAAGACCAGTTTGAGAGTTCTTGTCCACAGTCAGGGTTACGTTGTTCTGCACGTGGCGAACCTCCACGGAGTGCCAGGCCAGGTCGTTGAGCTGGGTGCTTTTCTCTGACTGTAACTGTAGCTCCCCTGATCCGAGGTCAAGCTTAAGCTAAGAGAAGAATAACAAAAAAAAGGATTTTAATTAATTACATCGTATCAAAAGGTAAAGTCACATACTGATCTAAAGAATAATCCATTTAAATGAACATTTATCATTTTAGAATACACATTCATTGCTATAATACTTGCAACATGCATTTACGAATGGCATTGTTGACTAGTTGGTCCACATCGATTTAATCATTATTAGATGAATTGCTTTGGTTACCCCTTAACTTTTCTTCAAAGGTCCTCTTGATAACCTTAACAATTAAGGTTTTGAGCAAAATGTCCAGAGAACTTTTGGATGGATTGATGTTAAATTCGGTCGACATTCAAAACTACTTCAGTTGAATTGTTAATACTTTGATGATGCTTTAAGTATTCATCAAGCATTATTGTGATGACATAAATGTCAACATCACTGTAATTTACAGTTTGCTACTGTGAAGTATGATTATAAAAATACATGTATGTAAAATAATATTTATATCATTAGATATAACCTATGACTTATAATAATTAAATATGAACTGTAGACACCTGGAAAAGGAGACACCGGTTGTTATTTCAGTGAGCTTTGTCTGTGATTTAAAACAGGAAGAGAACTATTATTTATTTTCCTTCAGCTATGTCCGCTGAGCATCATGTCACCATCTCCAACTAATGCTGCATTGAGTTGACATGCTTGTCAAGACATGCTGGCTGTTGGGTCCCTGCTATCCAGGCAAGGGTTTCCAGGGAGAGGCGCTGAAGTCTGACTCACATGGAATGAGACCCCAAGCCCGAGGATAACTTGTGCGATTGAACGTAAAATGATTTGGTGACCTGTGCTAGTTTAAGGAACAGGGAATTGCAGTTCACTCCTCGTGCTCACTGAAGTACAACACTGCAACACAGTTGTCAGTGTGATTTATTCCCGGTAGCAAAACTCTACCAGAAATAGATGTTCTCAAGTTTGATGCACAAAGCTAGAATTCATATCTCAGGAAAGACTGAGTTTCCCATGTATGTGTTTGCATATTAAAAAGGTTTTCTTCAGTATGTTTGTCTATTCTTTATGTTGATTTGCAGAGCAGCTTACTGGATGCTTTAGAAACAGTCTCCAGGTGACAAATGTATTTCACTGATAAATCCTCCAAGCAGGGTTTGTCTTGTAGGCTAAAAATAGTGCATCCGACTTGGAAAACGTGTATTAAATGTGATGTTTATTTATTTGGATAAAGCGCAAGATTCAATTTTTTTTGTAATACTGACACACAGTTTCACTTGAATTTAACAAGCTTATTAATCTATGAATTAATTGCCTTGAGAAATAGTGAGAAACACTCAATTATTTAAAATTATTATCATTTCAGTGGCATCTCTTTTGAGTGAATAAAAAGCACTAAGCAGACTAATTTATGTCTGCACATAAGGACAGTATTTGAGCAGGTGACAATGTTAATAACAAAAGGACTGGACCAAAAAACACACCTCTTCAGACTGGCTTTTAATGTGTGAATTATGTTGTGTTGCTGTTTTAATATTTTTTATTTTATTTTATTCCCTTTTTATCACCACTGTAAAGTTTCTTTGAGCACCTGAAAAAGCACTTAGAAATAAATGTATTATTATTATTATATTATTAAGTAAAGAATGGCCTCTTTACACTAATATCTTTTATAACATTGTATAAAGAACACTAGAAATAAAACCAGACAAAATATGACATTTAAATGTGTCTTTTTGGGCTTTATGACATTTTTCCAAAATGTGTTGACATTTCATAGACTAATTCATTCATAAAAATTAATCATTGTCAAAATAATTATTAGTTGCAGCTCTATATAACATTGTGTTATTTATAGCACCATGAAAGCAAGCATGTGCATAAATACAGAACTCAAGTAAATTATTCAATTGTTGGGAGGCAAATGTGTGTTGCACTGGGATCTAGTCATAAATCATATGGCTGACATAAAAAGTACAATAGCATAATGATCACACACAGATGTGCTGCTTTCATAATCTCCTAGTTTCCACTGTGACAAGTGACTGGTATGGAGATTCAGCTCGCACTATGCAGGCTTGTCTTCTTGTGTTACTTTGACTGACACTGTCAACTGTGATGGAGCCATAGCTTACGGTCTTCAGTGTGTGTCTTTCTCGACGCGTGCATGTGGTCAAGCACAGATATCAGTGTGTATTGTATTCCTTTACATATATGCATGTGTGCATGTGGGTGCTCATGTATGCATGAACAGTGAACACATATGCTCATGTGCTCAGGCCATGGATGTACCCACCTGCAGGCGACCAGCATGGAGCTCTAGTAGAAAGTAGTCGTTCTGGCCGGCGGCGAGAAACAGCAGGCCGTTGGTACTGGAGGTTCGAAAGCGAATGCGAAGCGTGTTATGGTCGGACGACTCTGTTGCCTTGAGCTGTACAAAGCCGTCACCGTAGAAGGAAGCTGTAGAAAGAGACATCAGAGAGGGGTGTTTCAAAAACACAAACAGAGACAAGAGGGAGAACATATGTATCCAAATGTGGTGTTCGCTCTCTTTTGCAGCCTGTTAAATCGAGGCTATACACTCCGAGTATGAAAGAGAACTGCAACAGAGAGTACAGTAGCAAGCTGAGGAAGTCAAGCATAGTGGTCCTAATAAAGGCAACATGTGACATTTAGATGTAAAAGTCAGCTAATTATCATTCTGGTTGTTCTTTAACACTGGAGCAGAGTCTGTGTACATGGAAAACACACACATATATAAACACAGGGCTTCATAACACACACTCACTGCACAAATTATACCTCACCAGATTTAAAAAGGATGCTTGTTAGATCCTCTGCTGAGCTGAGCCTTCCTGGTGGGCCTGCTTTGTTTATACCATGATGACTTACATGCATTCAAGTCCAACAAATGTGCAATTATGAAGCATTTACATGCAGAATAATCACCACCTTAAGGATGGAACAAAGCTCCAGCCTGTGCATTGAGAGAAAATTGCAGGTTTCTGTCTCTGAATGTTTGTATTTTTAAGAGAAAGTCCACAAAGTGTCCAAAAACGTAGGAATCACATAACTGCATTTTAAGAGTATTTGGCTTTAACGCCACAACAGGAGCAAACAAACTGAGGCAAAGGATGTGGAGGTGAGCTTGGAGGGAGTCGGATATGTTTGGGCCTGCCCTGCCCTGACAGGAACCTTCAACCTGAACATGAAAGGCTCTGACGTTTCCACATTGTCCGTGGCCTCATGTTCCAGAAACAACGTGGCGGACGGTCCCAGCTGTTTCTTCTACCTCACCTCCCAGCCATCTCACATCACCCTGTAATCTGGCCTAACACACTCTGAAGCTTTCTCATCCAAGCCTTCATGCTCAGGCACCACCAGTTCAGTTTTTTAATGAGCTCCAGAGCTCCCACGCATATTCAAAAGGTTAACAAACATCTTCCACCGAACAAACATGTCTATTGCACGTTTGATTGGTCTGTGAATCATGACCCAGGGCAGGACTGTAGTACTGCTAATGTGCCAGAGTGACTCACACCAAAGGAGTTAATGCGAGTTAATGCATTGTCGTTATTCCTGAAAGGAGTCAATGCACTAATGGGTTATTTGCAAATCCAATCCGCATTATTAACTGTGCAGTACACATTAACTCAATTAAAAGCAGTTAAGCATGAACATTTGCCCTTTAGCCACATGTATATACAGTCATCCATCAACAGGGGCTGGTTGCAGAGGGATGAAAAACAAAATCAAAGTAACATGTTACTTAAAATACTTTTACTATCAAATATTTTAATTAACAGCAAAGAAAAATATACCTAATAGCAAAGAAAAGAGAATAAATGCTTAAGCCCAACATACATACACCTCATTCACTATGGATTTCTCTTAGTAATTGCCTGAATTCAATTCAGTCTTTGTGCATCACCCATATTTACAAAATATATTTCTGTTTTGGTATCTTTAAGATACCTTTCTTTGTAATCTGCTTTTCTTTTCTAGACAGAAAAACAGTCGGTTTTAACATTGAAGAGACAATTCCATATCTTATCTGGGAAAATTAAGATCATTTATAACATCATTTTACTTGCAAATATCAAGTTTTCTTATTCAAAATGTTATTTCATCTCTTCAAGTCTATCTTTTCTCTGAATAGATTTAGCTTGAGGACTTGGTTGGTTGATTCATTATCAAAAATAGAAATCGACTAATAAATTAATCAACTGGCAGTTGTCAGGCCTTTAACCCTTTAACGTTATTATAAAAAAACATGTGCCTGTATTTTCATCAAAAGTCAATCATTTATTTAACCCATTTAAATATATTTGTAGTCAGACAGCTTTCTTCCATTTTAAGAAGCTAGCCTCTTTTCCGGTAAAATTCACATAGTTATCTCCATCTCATTTTCCCCATACAGCCAGCTTTGGGTGTTGTTTGTGCCCCCCCAAAAAATAACACTGTTTAGTACCAATTCAAATATAGAGTATATGTAAGACCTCGGCAGAGAAATCAAATAAAGGCCACACAAGCTTGAAAAGGTTTCCTCTAAAGATCTTAAGACCAATGTATCCGCATCAATAGATATTTATTTATAGATACAAAAGTAGCAGTTTTCCGTGATTTTTGTTTAATTTTAATAAACTGCCCTAAACTGACCAGTCTAATGTATTGTGCCTTAAGCAACTGTTAAATACAGCTGGAAATAAACAAATAGATTTTCCAAAGGCACACAGCATTACTCTTTACTCTGACCCCAAGACAGACGCACGGAATTTGTTGTCCTTTCTCATTTAAACGTCATGTTCATTCGTCTGACTGGATCTTTGTACTTAACAGGGAGGAAGCATTTTCGAAAAACTGCCCGAGAGGAATGCAATGACATTTTTCCCTTAAATTCACAAAGATGGACATGCATGCATCAATTGTATTTTGGTGTCATCTCTGTGATGTTAAAGTCACATGAATGAACGTCATGTTTGGTTAAAACAAGACCCACGGTTTACTGGATTCTTTGAAAGCTGTATACAAATGGAAGACACATTTCAGATGTGGCCTTTATGACATAGTCAAAGGCTATGGATATTTAATATGGAGATGTTTGGAGGGTATGTAAATGAAAGAGCACAGTACCCAAGAACAATACCCACTCATGATTGAACATAGCTGTGTACACCTGACTGTGGTTGTTCTGTAATCTGCATGTCTGCAGGGGCGGTTTCTGTGGGTCAAGGAAATGTTTTGGTGAGATTTCACAAACCTTTTTTTCAACAACAAAGCCAGTGACCTTTTAGCGAACACCCGAATGCAGTTAATTTGAGGTGGGAGACCAGTGCTTGTCACTGCCTGTGTGCTCAGTTTATAAAACAGATCAGAGATGCAACTTGACTGAAGTGCCTCTCTGTTTTTTTAGTTGACTGTCATGCCACTCAGTTGATGATGCATGGTCAAAGCATGTGACATGGCTGTTTTCAGCAAAGGCTAGTTTCATAATACCAAGGGACATACACATATTCTGAAATCCATTGAAGTAAAACAAATGGCTATACTGTAGTTATTTTTCAATGAAGGATATGGTGAGAATGAGTCACAATGAAATAATTCCTGATTATCCCCGGGGGCCGAGCCTGGATGAACATTGAATTTAGATGACACAAGCATGGAATCACATCAACCAGAGGCTAATGAATACCCTCATAGATGTAAACAATGTACATCTGAAGCTGTGACTCATTAAAAACATATTTTTCCCTTTAGATCTCTCAAAGCAGCTGTCCATTGTTTTTATTTATTTATTTAATTGTGCCATTATTGCCACAGTCCTATTGTTCTACAGGCATCACAGTCCCATTTCTGCTGCCTACTATTTTGAGTCTTTGATGAACATTGCAGCCAAACATCAACCAGCCATACCCCATTCACAATGTATTCACTTCTGTTGAGGTTAACATTAAGGACCTGTGAACCACTACAGCAACTCAAAATCACGTAAAGAAAACATTTAACAATCCTGTGTAAGGTGACACTACAGCCTACTTTTAGATGCATGCTCATGATGATACAGAAATAGTGCTGCAGCCTACTCATGAAGGAAATCCCATCCATCCAAACGAAGTAGGAGCTGCTTTTTTCAATTCGTTATGACCATTGAAGATGGTAGTTATCACCTTGGAAATCTTAAGTAGCTTTCAGGGTGAAACAATTTCCTCTGTAAACTACAAACGCCTGGAAGAAATTCGTCTTTGGTAACTAATAGCATTTTATGGCGTCAGTATTAACAATTCGGCATCAAAAGAGCCACCATTTTAGTTTATCTTTCATTTGTTTTCATTGAAAAAAAGTCGAAAAGTTATTACCTCCCGACGCCAGCTCGAACAGGAGCGACCACCAAAGCAGACCACGGAGCCACAACTTCTTCTGGGTGTTTTTCACAACAGAGTCCATCTTTCTTCTCCAGGTAGAAACACGACTGTTACCGGACATGTACGGTTACATATTTACAGACATGTTTTTCACTGGATCACGCTTCAGTACCTTTAAACACAATAGTTGTGTGTGTTGAATCTGTGCAGCAGCAGACCCTGCACTGAACTAACTGACACAGACGTAGGTCCTCGCTAAACTCCGCCTCGTGTGTGCGTGTGTGTGTGTGTGTGTGTGTGTGTGTGTGTGTGTGTGTGTGTGTGTGTGCGTGTGTGTATGCCGGTGTGCGTGTGTGTGCTTGTTTTCAAAGAAGGCATGTTAATCTCAGTTTTCAAAATAAAAGCCACAAGAAGAAGGGGGAAATGCTGCAGGCCATTTTAAACAAGCAACAAACACACTGTGGGAATGAGAATGTGTTGATAGACATTTAAAAGTATTTTTAATTAACCTGATTTATGATACTTGTTATAAAATAAATAAATCAAGTAGGTAGGCTAAAAGGCACTTTAAAAAGGGCCCTTCATTATTGTTATTATTCATTATAATGCAAATTCAGGGGGTTTGCTATATTCTAAGTTTATAAATAGATTAATAAGTAAAGTACTTTAGGCTTTGTTAAAGTGTTTTAATTGGAGCCAATCCACCTCTATATAAAGGTGTTTAAATTGAATATCTGTTTAGCTTACAGGCTTATTTGGGAGTGCAGACAATCCTTTGAATGGAATTCAAATTGTGTTTATGGATAATGCTTTTTATTAACTATCATCATGTGTCCCCAAATAGTCTGAGCTCCATCATTTGCTATTGACCGGCACCTTTTAAGGTTCTCATACATTTTGGCTGAGTCACTTTACAAGTTGGGAAAGTTGAAGTGCTTTTACACTTTCTCATAAAGGAAGAACCAAACATGTCAGTCTGGTTGACTGGTTCCAACTGTTCTCATAAGCTCTGACTGTTTATTTATGTAACAGACTGATCGTAGTCCAGTTAGTTAGTCTCATTCAAGACGGATAAATTAAACAATCCATTATATTACATTGCATTTAGCTGACGCTTTTATCCAAAGTGACTTACAATAAGTACATTCGACCAGGAAGACACAAACTTGAAGAAAACAGAATCATATAAGTACATCAGGTTTCATAGAGCCAAGCATTTCAAGTGCTACTCAACTGGCTATAGATAAGCCAGTCCTTTATTAGTATATAAGTGCTCTGTTAGCAGTTCTTTGTTAGTCATTCTATCGCTCGAGGTGGAGTCGAAAGAGATGAGTTTTCAGTCTGCGCCGGAAGATGTGCAGGCTTTCTGCTGTCCTGATGTCAATGGAGAGCTCATTCCACCATTTTGGAGCCAGGATAGCAAACCCATGTGTTTTTGCTGATGGGAACTTGGGTCCCCCTCGCAGCGAGGGTGCAGCGAGTCGTTTGGCTGATGCAGAGCGTAGTGCACGCGCTGGGGTGTACAGTTTAACCATGTCCTGGATGTAGGAAGGGTCAGATCCATTCGCAGCATGGTACGCAAGTACCAGTGTCTTGAAGTGAATTCTAGCCGGAAGCCAGTGAAGGGAGCGGAGGAGCGGACTGGTGTGGGAAAATGTAGGAAGGTTGAAGACCAGACGAGCCGCTGCATTCTGGATGAGCTGCAGAGGTCGGATGGCACATGCAGGTAGACCAGCCAGGAGGGAGTTGCAGTAGTCTAGGCATGAGATGACGAGAGCCTGGACCAGAAGCTGTGTCGCTTTCTGGGTCAGCTGGGGACGCATCCTCCTGATGTTGTAAAGCGTGTATCTGCAGCAGCGGGTTGTAGCAGCGATGTTTGCAGTGAAGGACAGGTTGTTATCTAGGATCACACCCAGATTCCTTGCAGTCTTGGTCGGGGAAACAACAGAGGTGCCGATGTTGATAGTCAGGTCAAGAGTGGGACAATCTTTTCCCGGAAGGAAAAGCAGTTCAGTCTTGTCAAGGTTGAGCTTGAGGTGATGAGCGGACATCCACTGAGAGATGTCAGATCCACTAGACAAGCAGAGATGCGTGCGACGACCTGGGTCTCTGAGCGGGGAAAGGACAGAATTAATTGGGTGTCGTCAGCGTAGCAGTGGTATGAAAAACCATGCGGGCTAATTACAGATCCGAGCGAGTTTGTGTACAGGGAGAAGAGGAGGGTACCAAGAACAGAGCCCTGAGGGACCCCTGTAGTTAATTGACAAGGGTCAGACTCGGACCCTCTCCAAGTTACCCTGTAGGTACGGTCTTTGAGGTATGAGGTGAGGAGGGAAAGTGCAGAGCCTGAAACTCCAAGTTCTTGGAGAGTGCGAAGGAGGATCTGATGGTTCACTGTGTCGAATGCAGCAGACAGGTCCAACAGGATGATGACAGAGGAGAGGGAGGCTGCTTTGGCAGTGTGCAGTTCCTCAGTGACAGCAAGGAGGACAGTTTCTGTGGAGTGACCTGCCTTGAAACCAGACTGGTGCGGATCCAGAAGGTTGTTCTGATGGAGATAACAGGAGAGTTCTTAAAGACAGCGCGTTCAAGTGTTTTCGACAGGAACGGGAGTAGAGAGACAGGCCTGTAGTTTATAACATCAGACGGGTTGAGAGTGGGTTTCTTTAGGAGAGGGTTTACTCTTGCCTCCTTGAGACTATTTGGAAAGTGACCAGAAGTTAGAGAAGTGTTGATGAAATGGGTGAGAAACGGTAGAATATCAGGAGCGATAGTCTGAAGGAGGTTTGAAGGGATAGAGTCCAGAGGACAGGTGGTAGGGCGGGCAGAGGTAATGAGGGTAAGAACCTCACTTGGCGAGAGAGGGGAAAAGGAGGTTAGTGTGCGGGTGGAAGGAGGGTCTGGTGACCCAGCGGTGAGTAAAGGTGATTTAGAAAAAGAAGAGCGAATATCATCAACCTTTTTTTCAAAGTGGTTAACAAAGTCGCTTGACAGAAGTGAAATAAATAAAAAATAAAATAAAATCCAGATGGGATTCAACCCCACAACAACCATCAGACTTTAGAGCTGTTTCATTACCAGCTCAGCTTGCAGGACTCAGGTGGACGGTCTCACAAAGAGAAGAATTAGACTTCAACAGTGTGTATCAGGTTCAGTCAGAAGTCTGTAGATGTTGTTCCTTTGTAGATTGATGACGTTTCTCCAGCACCAACCTGAGGTATGTTACTGTGTGTGCAACAAATGTACCGTAAGCCTATGCTGGGTTTTATTTGACTTCTCTAACCAACTTAAAACAAACAAATCAAACATTGTTGTCTCAAAAGACGGTTGTTGAGGTTAGTAAACATTTCAACCTGAAAATGTCCAGCATCGACCAACTAACTCTTATAAAAATATGTTTTTCTAGTAATACATAGCTGCATTGATATAAATCAGGTCAAATTAAATGGAATCTATTGAAGAATCCAAGACTGGAAAACTGAAAAACTGCAGATTCTTTCAAAAGGATATTCATATAAAATATTAAAACACATATTTAAAAGCAACATAAATGTTTAAATATATATAACTATTAACTATATGAACCAGTGAAATTCCCCTGGGCCTATGGGATGAATAAAGTTGATATTAGTCTACTCTAAGTCATATTTGTCCGGTATCTGGTATGGAGTTGATATCAATGGTTCACTTAACATGGAAGCTATTAAGAATGACAATTTTTAACAAAAAAAAACATGATTGTTCAACAAAATATAAATTTAAAACAGTAGAGTAACAAAAAAAAGTGTGTCCTACTCATTCGATGTACTGTATGCTGCATTGGTTTGGACTCACTGGGTCCTGTGAAAATTAAGAACCGCTTCTGATTTTTTTGTTAAAGATTCATATAATATAGGGAAAAAAATGGTGTTCTCCTAGTTTATTGTAGTAATACAAATTGGTGTTTATTTTAGTCACTGAGTCACATGACCTGGAAGAGGTTTCTTTAAAAAGTGCAGATTTTTTACAAGGATATTCATAAAAAAAATTAAGTGTTAATATAAATAGTTGTGTCTTTGATGTCAAGTGTTTGATATATTACATACATTAATGGCTTTGCACACCTAAACAGTTCTTTTTAATATAGGCATCATACACACATTACAATCTCTTAAAAACATTTATGAATGTTGTAATTTCTAATTTATGCTCAGTTGCCATAGCCATCCATTTATGTTGTAAACATATCATTTAATGCTAATGTTTAGACTGCATGGATTTAAATGTGTTCATGTTGTGCACTTTATTTTCTGCTCAATATTTTATTGTAACTATATATTTATTTTTTAACCAAATGATTACCATAATGACCCTTTATGTTTATTAGTTATACTTATATGCACAACATACTTTAAATACGAAACCTATATTATAAACATTTGATCAAATAAAAAAACTCACATTGTACTTCCATAAATATAGCAATTGTCTAATTTGCAATGTACATAACATCCTATAATAAACGTTTGTAATCAAGTTTTGTAGATAATTAATAATGACAATAGGCAAAACATCCTTAGTAACTTAATGAGGGTTTAATGGGTCTGACATCAATAAATAGTAATTCAAGAAAATATATTACATCCATTTAAAAAAGATTTAATGTAACAGAAAACATGCGAGGTAATGAATAAAATGTTCAAGGTAATGTTGCATTGTCACTTGTGGCGCGTTTCCACTGCAGCGGGTAGCTCGCTTTAAGCGTGCCGAGCCGTGCGGGGCCCGTTTTTGGTTGCGTTTGCACTTGGCCTAGTTTTGGCCCGGGGCTACTTTTTCACCTTTTTTCTGGCCCGACTAAATCGTGGTTCTAGGGCCAGGAACAACCAGGCTGAGTCGGGCTGAGTATGCTAAACTAGAGAGAGAATCGCTGGCAAGGGGGCTACAACTACAACAAGATGAACATATTTTACCGTGATTTAATTGTAATACACGTTTCAAAATGATGCCGAAGTAACAACATACTGATACCGATTAGTAAAAAGCATGAATTAATGCTTTGACAAGTCTGCAGACAGACAACAGGCGAAAAACCCTTTTAAAATACGTGTTTTCTAAATGTAGCTTGGCTAAGCTAACGTTATATATGCTCCGACCGTCCACACTCACAACAACGGCCTATACAGACATAAATAAACCAGCGACTGTATTCGCCATGACACAGGCAGTCTGTGGTTTGTACTTGTTTAACTTTTGTCTAGTTTCTGAACAGATATGAAGAGCTGTGAGCTCTGAGTGCTAAGAGCTAACGGATGTGTTGTTTTTCTGGGGCTCTCATTGAAGATGACGTCACGGCTCCGCCTACGCTGCGTTACTATAGTAACTGCCCCAGTTCCTAAACTGTAATGGAAGCGCAGCATTAAAGTGAGCCGGGCCTAATAAGGCCAAACCAAACCGAGCGAGGCCTGCCGTGGAAACGCGCCATTGGAATGAGTTGGCCTCTAAGCAGACTGTAACTGTACTTAGTGTAATTAGTATGCATTATCATGCTTTAATGTGTTTTACATTATACTGTTATTGCTTCATGATTGATTTCATGTCATGTTTACATCATTCACTTTCCTGCAGTCTGGTTAATATCTCTTAAAGACAATATCATAAAGATGTTTTCAGAATGCAGGCCACTAAGAATGTAGTTAAAAATCATCCAATGCACCTCCTGGATTTAATAAATTACAATCTGATCATTGTTATGGAATCACAATCCAGTTTAAATCAAGGCTAAATATGATTATTTTGAGGGATAAGAGCAGATACTGTAAACAAAGTAAGTGTATGGCACAATCATTAAAATGTTAGTGATGAATGGCTGTTTTTGTAACGATCTGAAGGGTCGTCACCACGTTCCCAAAAGTTTTCTGAACTCCTGTTTGATGCAGCTGTAGATGGGATGGTAGAAGCGCCTGTCGGACACCATGAGGTCCGTCACGATCTCAGTGTGGTCGATTTTAGGCAGCAGGTAGAGGGACACCTTTATGGACAGCGAGGTGAGGAGAGCACAGAACTTTGTGGAAGATTCAACCGGGACGATGATGTCACTGGTCCCGTGGAGCAAAGCAAATGGAGGCACTCTGGCAGTAAGTAAAACAAGAGAAGATTGTGGGTGGGAAATGTTGTATTAAAATGAATAACACATGCAATACATTTAAACATCATTTTTATTTTTCAACTCAGTGGACATTTCTAAATGACAGCTAAAGACACATCTTTTTATTAGCAACCCCCCACTTTAAATGTTATTTTAGTCTTTATTATGTACCTAGCTTAATATTGTTGTATTTATTTGATAGGTCTTCATCTTTTTATTTGTAATTCTGTTGTACCTTATTTGTATTATCATACATTTCACCTCCTTGTGTTTATTAACCTGTTCAAATGTTGTATTTTTGTACCTTTTAAAGTTCTTAACAAATAATCTGAGGGGAATTTCTTGTTGTTTTTTTTAAATTTGTGATGGGTCATTTTGTAAAGCACTATATAAATAAAGCTTTATTAGGGCCCGAGCACGATGTGCTAGGACCCAACGGCGTCCTAGCACGAAGTGCAAGGATACCTATTGTTATTGGTGGAATTCTTATTATTTTTTTTCTGATGGTGTTTCCTGTTTTTGAGGCCTTTAGGACGCTGAAAAAGTTGTATAATTTTGCACGGACGCCAGAACTGGTGAAAACTACCTTATTCTGGAGTCAATGGGTTCAAATTGTCCAACTTGCTTGCTAGCGCCACCTATTTCAAGTCGCACCGTAACTCCGAATGACCTGACATTTTGCAAACATATATCCGGGTGGACCTGCTCTACAAATAATCCTATTGGAACCCTAAACTCCGGCTACTTTATTTTTTTTAATTAGCATAATTTTAAAAACAGTTAAATATTCACTTAAATTTCAAATTTTGGTTTTTCAACACCAAACTCAGTATACAGCATCGCCGGAGGGTCAGACACATTACCTTAGGAGATGAGCATGTTCAAACGATAAATATTTCCGCCATGAATTAAAATGTACTCGCAAAAAGACGGGGCTTAGAAAGAAATGCTCATAATTCATCAACAATGTATCCAAACATCACAGATTTTGGTGGAAACGTTGAGTCTGTCTTGGGGAATAGGCACACCAAAGTATTTTCATTTTGGACTATAGGGGGCGCCAAAAACACCACCAATTTATAACTCAAGAGTGGATGGACTAATCTTTTTGTTTTTTGTTTACACATACTCTCGGGGCGACTACGAACTTGGATTCAAAGTGTCGCAACAAATGCAGAATGTGGGCGTGGCCTATACATTATTTTTAAATTGCGATAGCATAAAATGAGCTTTGGACGCAAAACTTGGGACACACGTCAGAGCTCAGGACCTTTTCGAAAATGTAAAAAAAAAACGTACATTTTCAAAAAAACTGCTCACTAGCGCCCCCTATTGTGTGGTAGTCACATATAGTTTCTCAAAACTTCACGAATTTTGGCACAGACATTTCTCATGGAATTGCGGATATATTTGTACATACATTCCATTAGCCCCGCCCCCCAAAAAGTCGGCCATTTTGAAATATGTGCGTTTTTCAGCAATTTTACGCACGTTCTTGCGAACTCCTCCAAGGGGAATGATCGGAAAAATTCCAATGCAGGACAAGTTTAGCCCCTATCCCATATGATACTTAATTGAGGAGCACATTTTTGAAAAATTACTCGTGGAGGTCGTAAGCTAACAGCGAATACACCATTTTTGACGATTTACATGTCACAAATTCATCCCAACTACTACATTTCCATTTTTGGAAACCTTTACAAAGTGGCACCGTAACTCCGAATGACCTGACATTTTGCCCACCTATTCGGGTGGACCTACTCTACATATTATCTCCACGTACCCGAAAGCTCCACCTACTTCATTTTTTTTTTAAATTACCATAATGTTAAAAACAGTGAAATATTCACTTAAATTTCAAATTTTGGTTTTTCAACACCAAACTCAGTATACAGTATCGCCGGAGGGTCAGACACATTATCGTAGGGAATGAGCATATTCAGTCGATAAATGTGGCCGTCATTACTCTAAACGTGTTCGCAAAAAGGCGGGGCTTAGATAGAAATGCTCATAATTCATCAACAATGTACCAAAAAAACACACATTTTTGTGGTAAGGTCCAGTCTGTATTGAGGAATAAGCACAAAAAGTAATTTCCATTTTGGACAATAGGGGGCGCCAAAAACATGACAAATGTATAACTCATGAAATGATGGACGAAATCTTTTTCTTTTTTTTAGACATACTCTGGGGATGAGTATGGACTTATATTTAAAGTTTCACAACGAATGACAAATGTGGGCGTGGCCTGTACTTTTTTTTGTATGACGATGTGCTTAAATGTGTTTCGGTACGCAAAACTTGGGACACGCATCACAGCCCACGACCTTTTCAAGAATGTAAAAAAAAAACGTAATTTTTCAGAAATACTGCTCACTAGCGCCCCCTATTGTGTGGTAGTCACATATAAGTATCAGAACTTCACGAATTTTGGCACAGACATTCCTCATGGAATTGCGGACATATTTGTAGATACATTCCATTAGCCCCGCCCCCCAGAAAGTTGGCCATTTTGAAAAATGTGCGTTTTTCAGCCATTTTACGCATGTTCTTGCGAATTCCTCCTAGGGGAATGATCGGAAAAATTCCAATGCAGGACAGGTTTATCCCCTATCCCATATGATACTTAATTGAGGAGCACATTTTTGAAAAATTACTCGTGGAGGTCGTAAGCTAACAGCAAATACACCATTTTTGACGATTTACATGTCGCAAATTACTCCAAACTACTACATTTCCATTTTTGGAAACCTTTACAAAGTCGCACCGTAACTCCGAATGACCTGAAATGTTGCCCACTTATTCGGGTGGACCTACTCTACATATTATGTCCTGGAACCCCAAAGCTCCACCTACTTCATTTTTTTTAAATTACCATAATGTTAAAAACAGTGAAATATTACCTTAAATGTCCATGTTTTCTTTTTCAACGCCAAACTTAGTATACAGCATCAGTGGAGGGTCAGACACATTACTGTAGAAAATGAGCATGTTCAGTCGATAAATATGCCCGTCATTAATCTAAATGCGGGGCTTAAAAAGAAATGCTCATAACTCCTAAACCACACGCACACACACCGGCTCTGCTGGCGGCAAAATCAATTACAACAGACACCTATACACTCCACAACAGACACCTACTGAATGTAAAACACACACATACAGCTCCTAAAGCATATAATGTATATCAGGCTACAGCCCTTGTATATTTTATTATGTGAAGCACTATATGGTTTCATGAAAAATATCTACTGTTTACTTGTAGATATCTACTAAAGAGTACAAATAAACACACACTCCCCCCCCACACACAAACACTTTCTCTGTCTATAACGCTTACAGTTACATCGTTCAATCATGCTTTAGCAACCATGTCTTTATTATGATCTCTTGTTTTCTCTGTGAAAATGATCTGCTGGGGAACGACCCCTACTTTGAAAAGTGCACGGCCAATCAGAAGGACAGAGCTGCCACTTGAGGTGCTGGATAAAGCAAGCCTGAACAGCGCTCAGGAACATCATCCACCCAAACCTCCGCTGACTGCAGTACAGACGTATGAGTGTAGACGTGTAGAGCTCATCACTGCTGTCACTTCAGCCTTACATACTTTTACTTATAATTAAAAAATTACATCTGTGTGCCATATAGTACTTGTCATTTTGCATATACTGTATATACTTATTACATTGCTGTTAACATTTTCTTTATTTGAAATACTGTCTACACTTAATCTACAACTTCTCTCATATCATTGAATCTACATTATGGTTGTTTATATTTATCTGTTATCTTGCACTTCTTTGCGTCTTAGGTTTACATTTTAATTGTTGCTGTGACGGACTGCGGAGCTGAGCAAAACACACACTAACAGTTAGACCAAACACACTTAGCTATTCCATCTACCTCTGGAACTAGCTAAACTAGTTATAAATATGTTCATTCTTCACTGTCGGCATATCGCTACCTGGTTGATGCAGTAAAAATGGTACCAACACAACTGGCGCACATGCCTAAGATTTCCTGGTCAGAAACAAAGGAACGCAAAGTCAGGTAAACAATTTAGAGGGATGACAAACGGCTCATTTCGGAGGACTGGGGGGAGGGGACCAGCAACCCTCCCCGACAGGAGCACGGACGCGAGGGCCCGCTCATCACTGCGCGCACAAGTGCGACCGCAGTTTTAATTATTATTTTTGTCTCACCTGTTTAGTTTGTCCTGGCTCAACATCTTCAGAGTGTGTGTCGGTGAGTAGTACGGGAAGTTCTCCACTCCATTCATGGATTTGTGCATGGTGGAGACATATTCCACTCCTCTCTTCTGCTCGTGCTCGTAATGATCCATGATGTTGTACACGCCGCTCAGACCTGTCAGGGTAATACGACAGATGAACTAAAAAGATATATATACATACATAAAGTTCAGTTAACTTTAGCATAAAACATGGTTTCAACTGTGATTGGTGCATGCAATAATCCTTACAAATCACTCCTCGTATTGCCAGTGTTAGGTCCCTCTGCTTGCTGGCCTCTATGAAAAGCTCCTCTCTTGCATCAATGAGAAACAGTGAGGTCAGTGTGCATAAATGTGCACCCGCTGAATGGCCGATTAATACTATGTTGTCCTATGAAAGAGAGAAAAACAAGACAATCATGGCATATTATTTACCGTGAAGACCGTGTGAATGTGCACTCTTCAAAAAAAAATCGTCATCTTAATTATGTGCTCTTCTATTTTTTCTTTTAATGCCATAAATATTTTATTGAATCAGAAACAAATAAGATGTTTTGGATCAGTGCTACTAAAATTGAAGAGTTTATTATGATACAAGTTTAAAATCATTAAATTGCTAGCGGTGTCTCATTTGCCTTCCATTTTTTCTTCTGTGGACTTTATAAATTTGACTTTTGAATTTGAGCAACCTCAAGGTTTTATATGATTTAACCGATCCTATTAAAAATGTTCCTTCTTATAATAAATGGTCATTCTCATCTGAAAGTTTTCTCATATTTCTAAAGAATATTTAGAGACAGTATTTCTTACTTTGTCAAAGTTGAACTGGGGTCCACTCTCTTGGGCCCAAATCAAGCAGTCAGCAATATCTTGGACCATGCCTAAAACGTTCCCCTGGCGATCAGATGAAAACATTTCAGATACTTCAGAAACATTCCTAATGTTGTTACTTTTCTGCCGGTTGATTTACTGAGGTACAATTCTTACCTATACTTCTCAGAGTTAGACAGAAGTTTTCTTCATATTCAAGACAATAACACACTATATTTGAGGTATACATCCAATAAAACTACTTTTCTAAAGCTCCTACCTTTGGATAGGTGCAGTAGTCAGGACATATGACAGTTGCACCCAGTTCTTCAGCCATCTGCCGGGCCAGCAAACAGTAAATGGATCGATCTCCAGAGCCCCACGCACCTCCGAAGATGTAAACCACCAGCGGTGCAGGCACTTCTTCAGACCTGCCCACATTGGGAGGGTGGTACAAGTCCAGCTTGTTGCTTCTGCGACCAAATGTGATGCCCTTTGTGTCCAGACAGAAAACACTGTGAGCTTTGACACTTTGATATATGTTGAGTGAAGAAGGGAATGCTGATACAAACATAATGGTATGATAATCCAACTTAAGATATTTATTAAATTGTCTTCTTTCTAACTTATCGTCAACACACCTTTTCATAATGCTTACGGTTTTCGTCATTCTGGTACCATGACTTCCACCGAAAGTAAAGCCTCCCATACTGCAGATATTTGAGAGTTTCCAGCACAGCTCTGGTCAAACAGTATATTCTCCTGATCAAGAAGCCAAACATGAAAAAGGGTATTAAGGACTGACTCTTCAGTGAAACACAGGAACAGATCTGCAGTATTTAACAAGTTACCTTGGTTTGAGAGCTTCTATGTACTTCTGATACCCAGGCTTGTTGGGCCAGCCATAAAGCCACTGAGCAGCGAGGGAGATGGAGTACGGGAGGCCCACCAACAGGACACCCACCGACATCGGAAGCGACATGTGATTTTTTAACCCGGACCTTCATAAGTAAAATATCTATTAAAATGACACTCTTTCAAAAGAAGTATCACTCAATTTTCTTCCAAATGCTGTATTTGAGTAGCTCTTACATGTTGTTGTTCACTATGTGTCACCTACAAAAAAGAGAGAAACTTCTCACAATAAATTGTCATCAACAAACACACATAACACAAAACATTGTAAAAGTATTGACTTCCCTTAATTAATTAGTACAAATTAAAAATAATTCTTTATAGATATAGTAGTATTACATGTATTACATGTCTGATATATGTAATATAATGTAAAGCACTTTGAGCACTTGGAAAAGTGCTTAAATAAATACCATGAATTATTATTATTATTATTATTATTATCATAGATAAGGTATATGTTGAAAATCCTCCTGCCAGCTTTTTTGGAGTAATTTGTTAATAAGTGTATTGTTATTGATAGCTTTGTGTATGCTTACCATGCTAAAGCCACATTTGATTTGATGGAACCTTAGTGTTTTGCTCTTCCTGATTGCCATTTTTGTGTTTATATTCTAGCCTTAAAATCACCATCTTTAACTGTGACGGTCAAGTCTTGTGAAATAAATAAATGGTTAAATGTCTCTCGTCTCTGGACCTCATACTTTGACTGGTATGCCAAGGCAAAAGCACTTTAGGCAACTCTCCAACCAAGCTAAATACATTCTAGTTGTTACAGTATAAGCTAATAATACATAGCTGTTCTCAGATTTCAGGTTGGTGGGGTATGTTAATGTGTGTTTAGCTTGTAAGTTCATCAAGTAAAAGCTTCAATAGATGGGTTGACCTTTTAGAAAAGCTGGATGCTTTTGGACCAACATAGATGTATTACCATTTTCAATTGCAAATGAATCTTTGTATTGCTGCTATCTTATTACAACGTAAGACACTTGTCATTAGCATTGTTACTGACTTGGAAACTCTTTTAGCAGCTTTAAGGATGGCTTATTAGAAACTAAATGGAGATACTGGTTACCATTCATTACAAACCATATTATACAGATTTTCCCAACTTGGCAACCCAAGCTTAACAGGTTATCTAAAGAGCATTATATAATGGTGTATACATCACGACTCATGTCATACTATAATGTAAAAAAACCTTGACTTGGAAAGTGGTACCCAGTTTTCTTAATTTGTGAACCAGGGCGCCCTGTAGTGGGCATTTATACGATAACCTGCTTCTTTTTAAAAGCTTCATCAATGCTGCTTCCACTCGGTTAAAAGAAAAAACATACAAATACAATGATCCTTAATCGAACATGCTAACGCTACAATCACAAATGGTATTAGCTAGCCAGCTAAGAAGTACAGTAAGGGTACAGTGGTGGACAATAAAAAACATGTTGCGTTCACTTGCTTTGCACAATTTCGGTGTAAAGCTAAGTTAGCTCCTTAATTTGACAGCGTACAAAACAAATCAAAGGAATGCTATTGTTAAATTAGCTTAACTATCCGGTTAGTTTTCGAAAAAGGTTAAGATGATATGTGTTTATAGCTTTACTTATTATTTCCTTCGTTAAACGAGGGAAAGGTCAGGAAAACACACCGGAAGCAAGTGTAAACCTACCACAATCACATGTAGCGCCGTGTGCCGCAGCCCATGTCCTGGGTTGATGTGGTTTGGTATTAAATATCGCAACTCGGATGAAGCGTTGAGATAGATGATAACCTCAGTGGACTTCACTGTCCTCCAAAAACCGGTGTCGGCCTCATACAAAGATGAATACGGCACAAAAAAGATTCTAATCCTCACTAGCTTCCGTTTTGGCAATGAGAACTACGAAGATTCCGTTGTTGGTCAGATGAGTCTCTCTGCTAACATATAGATATTTATTCATAGACATAGTCAAACATATTTACTTCTTCATGTTGGTACATGCACACGTGCCAACATTCATATTCAAATGTAGTTTTGTTTTACATTTTTAACGTGGAGGATGTGCTGAATGTCACTGTAGGAACACGCGGATTTCTGTCTTCTGATACTCAACATCTCTGCTCTGACACCCCGGAGATAGTATTAATAACATAAACCCCTTCCTAATGACGTCACGGGATTTCGCGTCAGACATCTTGGAGTACCAGGCTGCAGTCGAATAGTCCAAAAATAAGCTCCTAAATTCTAACCCTATCGTCTATTCCTTGACCTCTGAGTGAAACGTCACGGGGTTAAGGGATAGTGGACAGGAGAATTCAAAAGGACTTAGGAGAAGAGACTGCGGTACTTTAGAATCCGAATGCACTTTCACTATCCGACGTGTTTATGATGCGCCAGCGGACGTCATGAATGTGCGTCTGCTGCTGTGGTGGAACTATGGAAACTACAGTTTTCTATACAGCGGACTACAACATGGATGTTTAATAAGAACGAGGGACTGCTGTGAACTCATCTAGAGACTCTGCACGTGCTCTGATGCTGTTGCTTTGCTTTATGAACGTGGACAACAGAGAAACATATTCTTCATGACCAAAGTTGGAATTGAAATACAAAAGGAAAGTGAAACGTATGCTCGTCACCCTCTCCCTCCGGTCCACATTAATACCAATGATCCCAATACGTATGAACTAAAGATCTTAAAATCAATACAAATGTATTTATTATAAACGTTAGTCCTTAACATCTATCACTGTGTATATCACCATTCAAACATCTTTTAAAAGTTGAACAAACTCCACACAGCTCAGTAAAGACTGAGAGATGTTGACTTTATTTGATAATTTCAGTAAAAACTAACGTTCATATTTCTCTTTTTGATTATAATACTGATGCACGTTCAAAACAAAGCACTTTGCCAACTTACCACCTATGTTTTAAAATGCTTAATACGCACCGTAACTTTCATGATATCATTTCTCGGTCATAATCGGTTGTTTCCGTGAACGGCCGACTGTTGAGTGACGACAAATGCTGCGACTGCAAGGCATTGTGGGGCAGCATTTTTGCTTCTCCTGTCGGTTAGGGAGGTCCAGTGGTTCCTAAGCTAAAGGAGGTTATAAAGGAAGTTTGAAACCTCCTTTCCTATCATTCTCATCATTCTCATCATTCTAGAGAATTCGAACGGCATGGCTGCCACTGAGGGACTTCCGGGTCATTTCACTCCATTAGGAAGGTTCCTAAGCTAAATGGACTATTCGACTTCAGCCCCACTCTACTGGCGGCGGCAGCGTTCAAAAATGGCGAAAATGAAAGGCTACTACGAATCACTAAACCCGGAGGAGAAGACCGTTTACAGAGAAAAATGTACGTCGATTGGTTCGGTGGACCCTTATTTGATTCCCGTTAAGGATTACAGCACCGATATAAATTCATGGCCTTCACTTTCCTACTGTGATATCGTGAACTACCTGTGTTTACTACCTGTGTTTACGCCTATTCCATTGTACACCATGGAAGAAATGAAGGCGTACAAAGGACTCTAGGCACATAAAGAGTTCACATCCGGGTGGATCCGCGACGTTTGCATTGCATATCAAGTGTGGCTGTAATAGCTGGAAAAGTGAGTAAATATTTCTTGAGGTCCTCTTCAGCTGGCTTTTTAAATATCCCTAAAGTCCCCCAAAATAAAATGGGTGAGGCTGCTTTTATCCACTACGCTACCAAGAAATATCAGAAGCCAACTCAGTGGACATTTTTAAACACCAGCTTTTATATTTGTTGTACCTATATCTATACAGGGTTCGTACGATCATTGAAAACCTGGAAAAGTCATGGAAAATGCAAATTCCAGGCCCTGGAAATGTTATGGAAAACAATATTTTTCCCAAAGTTTTGGAAAAGTCATGGAAATGTAATTAAAATTGCGTCAAATATAATTTACATTTAATCTAATCGCTGAAATAATCTGCGGTCGCGAGCTGTTATGTGCCATCATGTTATTTTTTAATATAAATGCGAGCTGTGTGCTCGAGTCTTCCTGCCTGTCGGCTGAACTCTGCTCTCCGGGATGAGGGTCAGCTACATAGAGAGGCGAAGTCCTTCCCTTTCCGGGAGCCTCCATGGGACCCCGGAAGCGTAAAATTATACATTGAAGTCAATGGAGAGAGAAAGGTTATCTTTTGATCCCGTTTGAATTGTGCCACGAATGACACATATGATGTTTGTCAATTTAAAAGAATATTTTGCAAGTCAAAAAAATTAAAATGTGTCGTAAAACTGTGAAGTTACACATTTTTTTGTGTGAAACCGCTGAGTGAACTACAGGTCTCTTGGTCTCGCACAATACGCGTCACCATCACAAAGATGGCCGTCACGTTAGCACATTTCACCTGTTTTTTTCAGAATGAGAATAAAAGTATAAAACGAGGTGACTACAAGTCTGGACACGTTGAGAGCTGTACATACACGAAAGGGGAGTTATTCGGTTCTGTAAGAGCAGCGGGACCGGCTTTACAAGATGTTGGTGAGTAATATGAGTGCAATGTGTAACGTTAATGTCAGCTAGCTAACATTAGCTAACAAGGTACACTAACGTGTTTTGTTTCAGGAACTAGTTTTCTCCTTAAGAACTTCGTGGTCTCTGTGTATGCTGTGGATAACATTAGTGTTCACAAGAACAAGGTAAACTCCCGTGTTTTGTTTTAGTTGCTCTTCAGATTGAAGCGGCCAGTTTTATATCGACTATACTGTATGTGTGATCTCCTTTTACATCTCGTTGTGTCATTTGAGTTTATTTGCTGTGTGTAGATTCAAGGGTTTTGGTTATCTTGTCAATTTGTTTGGTTGTCTAGGCACAGCTGTGCGTGACTCCCTCTGGTACACTGGTATGTGTTTTCCTAAAGTAGAGAGCATTGATTAATTAATAAACTACACACTGAGTCTAGATCCTGACCAAATCCTTTTTTATTGTTGATCAAATGTTTTTCAAAAATGTATTCATACACATTTAGAAAAATACAATGTACAATCACAACCAGTACAACACACATTACAAAAAATACAGAAAAAAACAAACAATAACAACAATCAGACAAAACTATGGAAAAATAACCCCTCCCACCCCCAGATCCGGACCATCCTTGTATTATTGCTCATTCAATCTATTATAGCATGCTAACAGGTACTTACTTTATTTGTACAGATCTGCATGGGAGACGATGGCGCGATGCAGAGCGCTGTCTGTGATTGTGCACGGGGGATGTACAAATGCAGCCACGCTGCAGCATTGGCAATATGTGCCATGTGGCAGATCAGCTCCACAGATGTCGAGTGCCAGTGGAGGAAGCCTGGCACTTCCAAAGAAGTCCAGCCGGTGTCTCAACTTTACCAACAGTGAGAGGAGACATACAACCCACTGGCCAGAGACATCGCCACTCAGGATGTAGACTGGTTCAGGTCTGCACTGAGGGGCGCACAGTGTGGCATGGCATGGCTTTTGTCACCTGAGCCAGAGCCGCGGCCTCAACATCAGGCCATTGTCACCGTGAAGGGGCATGGGGGTCGGTGGCTTGAGGCGATTCTTGTCTCAATGCGACTGAGCAGAGACCAGCAAGCTGCCATCCAGACAGCCACCGGAGGACAGCGGACAAAGTGGCAGTTACACAGGCGGGGCAGGTTGACAGCCAGCAAGTTTGGTGCTGTGCTGCGGTCGGGACTTTCATCCACTCCATGCGCGTCCCTCATGAAGAGGGTGCTCGGGGGGTACAACTTGGACGGAGTCATGGCTGTCAACTGGGGGGTTGTAAACGAGGCCGAAGGGGTGAAGGCTTTTGTGCAGGCCTATCAGGAGACAGTGTTCGAGTCTGGTCTCTTTGTGAGTGAGTCGGTGTTTTGGGAGCATCCCCCGATGGAGTTGTGCAGCCATCTGCCCTGCTGGAGGTGAAGTGTCCACCATCATTATATAGGATATATATATATATATTTGTATACATATCTGTAAATTGTATAATTTTATTTGATTTAAAAGTATTTTTGATCTCTGTCTATAAACACAAACTGAGTAAGATTGACAATAAAGTTGACTTTGAAAAATATATATATTCTTTATGAAAATAGTTGACTGTTGGAGAAATGAATCCAAATGAAACGTTGGACTGAACTACAACTACGCCTTTAAATCTCTACGGACTGTTTTTCAGTGGGATGGCAAGTTCCTATCTTTAAACATTTATTAGTTTGTTCTCAGAACAGATTTGATTGAAGTTAATTTAACTTAAATGTAAGGTCATTATTAAAAAGGTACAATCAATTTGTTTAGGGTTGACTAAAATAATGATAAACATTTCATTTGGATAATTTACTGACAGAATAAGAAACTCAATAATGCTCTACTCTTTAACTTTATTACATATTATTTGTATATAGTTTGAATGATCCATAATTGACAGAAGCTTGTGTTTACACTGACCTGTTACTCATATTAATGTCTTTGTAACTTCTTTAAACCACTACCTCACTAATTTCTTTCATTCATCACGGTTCAGTAAACTGACACATGAACCAGTTGAATCATTATAATAACGTAGGATTGCAACTTTTTGAAACTGTAGGTGGCTCTTAAAAGAGCCGTTGTGTTTGGGTGTGCTGGTCTCGGGTCAGTCTAAGCCCTCTCTCCGCAGATGCAGCGGGATGTCCTTGGGCATGATAGTGACCCTCTTTGCTTGGTTCATCTTACTGGGGGCAGCTACATGGATGTCGGTGCAGTCCACAGTCATTGTGCAGTTGAAGGCAGAATGGATGAAGGCAGAATGAATGTATTATTGACTCCGAATGAAGCACAACTTCATGTCATACAATACATTGACTTTATTTGTAATTGTGTGAAAACATATGAGCATAATGATTAGCAAGCAGGACCTGCAGGAACAGAGCACGGTGATGGATGGAGCTGGGAAGAGAGAAGAATAAAGAAAACAGATCAACTTCATTTTCGGATATTAAAAATTCAATTTCAAAACAAGTTGCCGCTCCTACAGTTTTCTAGTGTGTAAAGATGATTTCACTTGACCTATGCAAAATATCACACTCAATACATGTGTGTCTCTGGGGGGTGCATTGTGCCTTTGATGTATATAAATAATATACCATAACCAAATACTATTACGTACAGTGGAAATCAGGTTGCCAGAGCAGGTCAGTATTACGTTACCATTGACTGTTAGCAGGCTCAATGTCGAGTCAAGGCAACATAATAAAGGAGACGGTAGCCGAAGTAGTCAAAAGAAGAATTTAATTAATAATTACCACCATGGTTGGACAAAGGAAATATAAAGTAATGACAGACAAGAACACGTACTGCACAGACAGGATCAGCCACAGACAAAGGGGAAAGCAGAATCCTTATACATGAGGTAATGACGAGACAAGACACACCTGGGTTAATTACAAATGGGTACACCTGGAGGAGAAACGATAAGGACTACAAAACCATAACAGGAAACTACAGCTAGACATGACACATCACACTAGGAGCGCCTGATCAGGGCACAAACACATAACACCCCCACACCCAACTTTATGTCCATAACCCCAAGGCGAAATGGGGGAATGAACATAAACAGAAGAAGGAAACAAGAAACAATAATACTGTCAGCACAATAACAAATACAAATTGTACTAACAGCACCGGTATGGGCGGCCATAACCCCCACACCACCTCATGGATAAATAGCACCCCCTCACCCTGTCGACACAGTCCTCCATTCTGGGCAATGGAAAACTATCAGGCCTAGTCACGTCATTTACTCGGCGAAAATCCGTACAAAACCTATCTGTCTTGTCTGACTTATCAACCAATAAGCACGGCGAGCTCCATGGGCTGAAACTGGGCTCAGCGATATTGTTAGTGAGCATGTATTCCACCTCTTTCTGTAACCGTGCCCGCTTATATGGATTCACGCGATACGCGTGCTGTTTAATGGGTAATGCCTCCGCCACATCGATATCATGTTGTAATACGTTAGTGCGCGAAGGAATATCGGAGAACAGCTCACAATGAGACCCAACCAAACCCCTGATATCATCTCGCTGCGTTGTTGATAAATGGCCAAGATGACAGTCAAGAGTGATCAATGACTCAGTGTTTGTCAACCGTCCCTCCACGACCGCCTTGGACGGAATAATGACGTCATCTTCCAGTTCTCCAACCCCCTCTGAAAAACAAAGACTGTCATTACTCTCATCAACGCTAGATGGCGCCAACATACAAACTGACACCGGCACAGTGGACACACTCGCAGAGGGCACAACAATACTGTCAATAGGATTCACCAGAGGCTCCCTCACATAATATGGCTTAATCATATTAACATGACACAAGCGAGTCTTCCGCCCACGATCCGGTGTCTCGATCAGGTAGTCCAAATCCCCTACTTTCTCTCTAACCAGGTACGGCCCACTAAACCGTGCTTGTAAGCTGGAGCCTGGGACAGGCAACAACACTAAAACCCTCTCCCCTGGCACAAACGTTCTATCCCGAGCCTTCCTGTCATACCAGCCCTTCATCCTCCCCTGTGTGTCACTCAGATTTGTCCTCACTAGTTCACATGCCCTCTTCAGCTTCTCCCTAAAGCCACAGACATAGTCTAACAGGTTCTTCGGCTCGCTCTCCCCCAACCACTTCTCCCTCAGCAGCTTAAGCGGCCCCCTAACCGAATGCGCAAATACCAGCTCTGCAGGACTGAATCCCAAAGATTCCTGCACCACCTCCCTTGCGGCAAAAAACATTAAATGAACCCCTTCATCCCAGTCGTCCTTCGTGTCACGACAGAACGCCCGAAGCATTGTTTTTAGCGTGGAGTGGAACCTTTCCAAAGCCCCCTGGGATTGTGGGTGATATGGGCTAGAGAAACTATGCGATATATCCAGCTGCTTTAAAACCTGCGAGAAGATGCGGGATAAAAAATTCGTACCTTGGTCGGACTGTACCACACGAGGCAAACCAAAAACGGAGAAAAACCTCATCAAGGCCTGTGACACTGTTTTGGCCGTTATCCGTTTCAGTGGAATCGCTTCCGGAAACCGTGTGTTGGCACACATAATGGTCAAAAGAAAGCTATTACCTGCCTTGGTTCTAGGGAGTGGACCTACACAATCAATGATAACCCTCTCAAAAGGTTCCCCCACTGCCGGGATAGGGTAGAGTGGCGCCGGTGGAATGACCCCGTTAGGTTTACCCACCACCTGACACGTTGAACACCCCCTGCAGTACTGCACCACATCCCGTTTCAACCCTGGCCAAAAAAATTGACGCAGCACTCTATCATACGTCTTATTGACCCCCAGATGTCCTGCGAGCCTGTGATCGTGAGCCAAACACAGAATATCGTGACGGTATCTAAACGGAACCACAACCTGCGTCACCACATTCCAATCATTCTCCGCTGACGCGTCGAGGCTAGGAGACCATTTACGCAGCAATACCCCGTCCCTCAGGATATAGCAACTTTTAGAAACCTCACTCTCTCCCACTCCCACAGTGTTCGCAAAAAGGCCTGACAGGCTTGGATCTCTACCCTGTTCCGCGATAAGCTCCTCACGAGCAAAAGAAAACCCAGCCGCGCTACTGGCAGACTCACACGAGGAAGTAGAGGGCAGTAAAGGGCTGAGACCGGCTGGAATAGATGGAACAGCATCACCTTCAAGAGGGGCAATATCAGGAACAAGCTGAGATGATGACCACAAGTCGGGTTGCCCCGGGAGCGCCCCCTCCACCTCAGGCCCCCGTGGTACTGCACCCTGGGGATTATCCATAAGTGGGTCACAACACTCAGGCACCCCGTTAACAGTCGCTATGATGGTATCAAACAAGTCCACGTCGTCCTTTTCCTCGGCCAGAGCCTTAATACCCACGGCCCGCGTGACTGCACATGAGGAGAACACTCTCGGATACGCATCCGCCAGGACGTCCACCGCCCCAGACTCTGCTGGCACACAAGTCACCTCTGCCTTCACGAGGACCCTACCCCCTATATAACTAACTAGCTGACATACGCCGGCCTAGGAGGAGCCTGACAGGGTCTTCCTACTACCCCGACCAGCATAGACGGTATGTCTTCCAGGCGAAGGAAGGAACCATAGAAAATGGTCCAGCTGCCCTAGCTGGATGAAAACGCTCCTTATTGGAGAATTATTTACCAAGAGGGTATAAAACATGGGCCACACACACGACACTGTCAACCATAATTCAAAGTGTGGACTAAGCTCAGCGGCCACCATCAAATTCCTGCTCAAATCAGTTTGGCACGAGCCCCCATATTACGTTACCATTGACTGTTAGCAGGCTCAATGTCGAGTCAAGGCAACATAATAAAGGAGACGGTAGCCGAAGTAGTCAAAAGAAGAATTTAATTAATAATTACCACCATGGTTGGACAAAGGAAATATAAAGTAATGACAGACAAGAACACGTACTGCACAGACAGGATCAGGCACAGACAAAGGGGAAAGCAGAATCCTTATACATGAGGTAATGACAAGACAAGACACACCTGGGTTAATTACAAATGGGTACACCTGGAGGAGAAACGATAAGGACTACAAAACCATAACAGGAAACTACAGCTAGACATGACACATCACACTAGGAGCGCCTGATCAGGGCACAAACACATAACAGTCAGTGTGCATGTTCCTCAGGGTCTCAGCAGTTACAGGTGAGGGAAAGGAAATAAAAGATAAAAAGGTCAGTAACAACACTTTAAAGTAACAACACTTTAAAGTAACACAACAGTAACACTTTGAATAATTATCCCTTCTAATAATTTTCTCTCAGTAATCACTCAACTACTGTCTTTCCAACAAACAGATTGACTCACCCTTACTGTCATCACAATGAAACACGTCCAGAAGAATCTGTCATGCAAAGCTCCCTGCCTGCCTTCAACTCTCCCTGACTGCTTCCATAGCACCCGGTGGATGGCGCAGTAGGCTACTCTTCAAATGTTTCACGAAATACTTACCATCTACTCCTACTCTTACTTCATGTAATAAAATAATAACTTCATGGTAAGGCTACTAAAAATGACAAGGCTAAGTAATGTAATGCTAACTAACGTGCTCGCTACTCGTCGCTACTAGCTAGGTAGCTAACTTGACTATATGTTCCATGCACAACATGTATATTACCTGATATGTCTGATCCAGCGACTCCTGGTCCTTTCATCAGACGGCAATCGATAGAACGAGCAAGTGGTTTGATCACTTATGTGATTACAACCTGGTACAAAGCACACATGCATCTTGTAAAAGTGAATTTATTTTTAGCAATCTCTTATTTATTGAAGGGAATAAATCGGTTATGAGATCTTCTTCTTCTTCTTCTTCGCTTTAATTACGAGTCGCAACCACTTGGAGAATTATCGCCTGTGACATCACTTACGCGAGCCAGAATGGGATTTGGGATTTGTAGTCTTTGTAGTCGCGTATTTTTCATAGTCTTATATTTCAACAGTTTTACGACAAAATGTGACTTTTTTGACATGGAACTTATTGTTTAAGATTGACAAACATCATATGTGTAGTTCGTGGCACAATTCAAACGGGATCAAAAGATACGTGTTCTCTCTCCATTGAATTCAATGTTAATTTTTCGCTTCCGGGGTCCCATGGGCCGGAAGTAGATGGGCGTGACTTCGCCTCTCTATCTACGGTGCGTTTGTTAAAGGAATGGTATGCTCATGACACTCATTTTTTTAAAATTATCATCCGATAAAACAGACCAGTCTCTGCCAGTCTCTCTCTTTTTTTTTTTAATCCGATGACATTATCAGTGATTTTAAACTGATTATATACTGAAATAACATCAACACTGTGGGCGCCGCCATTTCCCGGACGTGACGTAATCCATGCGTTTGGTTTTCGAAGACACGTTGATCTCCATGTTATTTACTGTAGTTTCTCTATTCAAATATGCCTCACTGTATCGCGAAATATTGCCATAATTCGGATAGGAACAATCCACGGAATGCTCGGTTCCATCTGTTGCCAAAAGGTAAGCATAAGAAGTACATTCGGAGGCAGTGGCTAGCGAAATGTGGCCGGCCCGAACCGAGAGATTTACAGGCTCATGTATGCAGCGAACATTTCACATTTCCGGACGACTACTCTGAGAGTATGATCAAACATAACATGGGATTTAAAGAACAACCATTACTCAATGGAGATGCAGTACCATCGGTCTTTCTGGTGTCATCACCGACCAGGACACCAGTTCGGCCAGTAGAGAAATCGCCCTATGCAAGTGTGAAGCGACGGAGGAGCAGAAGTAGTGCTCGGAGTAAGAAAAAGGTATGTTATAGCGCATTTCCATTGCAGCGGCTAGCCCCGTTTTAACGTCCAGGCCAGGACAGTTTTTGGTGGCCTTTCCATATAGCGTAGTACCGGCTAGTGTGTATTTCCCCCCAGTTTTTCCGGCCCCATAAAATCGTGATTCTATGGCCAGGGACAACGAAGCTGAGTATGCTAAACTAGAGAGGGAATCGCTAGCAAGGGTGGTACTACATGCATACATATAGTATCTTATATCATCTTCCTATTATACACACATGCATTTCCAAACATTTGGACTACCTATGTTGCAAATGTATTATCTTTTCAATTTACACACGGCATCTATTGCACGTTTGTCCGTCCTGGGAGAGGGATCCCTCCTCTGTTGCTCTCCCTGAGGTTTCTCCCATGTTCCCTTTAAACTGTGGGTTTTCTTCGGAAGTTTTTCCTTGTACGATGTGAGGGTCTAAGGACAGTGGGTGTCGTATTGTCATACTGATATGTATGGATGAATTCCCCCATCCAATCTCTTCACATTGGTCAAAACTTGTTCCTCTGCTGACGAGTCCGAACTGAAATACCCCACCATGTTTCCGTGTGTTGACAAAGTGAACGCATGGATGACGTCACGACCATCACGTGACTACTGAAAATGGCAAACATGGCGGCGGCCAGACGGAATATACAGGTCTTGATAAAAAAGAGCTATAAAATCATTATTTACCGGGGAATATCGCTGATTTCTTCAGAGTATGGTTTAAACATAACGTTTCACTAAATACTGAAGTTTTGATTAATTATCTAATGAGTGGACCATTCCTTTAACTGTGCGGAGTCACTAGGCTTGTTTGAGACAAGCAAGACCTGCGCAGACCTGCGCAGTTGCGATCAACGTCTTGCTAGTGCGTTGCATGATGGTTAGTCATTTTGTCCGACTTGCTCTGGAGGCTCGCCCACATGAGACTTTGAAATCTCGCGGGACAAAGACGCCCGCAGCCTTGAGAGCGAGGCGAGGCGAGTTGGCGCACTTGCTCTCCACGAGCTGCGGAAGCGAAATGCTTGATGGGAAACGGCTCGCTGGTATCTCGAGCTGAGCGCTCATTGGTGGTTTATACCACGTGCTGCTGATGAAACTCTCCAATTGGCTGGCAAAAGTTTGTTGTTGTTTTGTGTCAGTTTTACGTCGCCACATCCATTCCCATTTTTCATCATTGTTCCACAATGTTTATCATCATGAAATTAATATCTATATATTTTATACTATACTGCTTACCGTTTTCATACTTTATATATCTTAGCATATTCATACACATTGTTCATACTGCTCACAGGCTGATATCTAGTGTATTCATACCCCACTGTTTATTCATCATTCAATTCATTCTATATGTTATTCTGTAGATTGTGTACATTACTTTCCACTTCACTGCTTGTTGCACCTGGTTAGAAGCTAAACTGCATTTCGTTGTCTCAGTACCTGTAATATGTGCAATAACAATAAAGTTTCTCTATAAGTTAAACCAAATCATTAAAATAAAATCTATTGTAATGTAATGATTTGGTTTAACCTTATTTATTGAATACATCATTTAAAATGGCAAGATTAAATCAAATTACATCCATGTTGTACACATCATAAAGCTTAAAGTGGCAGCTAAAGAATTAACACAGTAGCAGGTCTGTTCAATTCATGCTCATTAAGCTTCATGTGTGCGGATCTGAAGGGACTGATCATTTGTAGCCTGTCACCTATCAGTTTTGCAAACATTAAGAGGGAGGAGCATTTCTAATTATGGAACCCAGTCACTGGTGTGGTTCCTCATCATGACTGAATTAACAAACCTATATAAAGCAATGGAGATCACCTTTGTCTACAGTGGGTAAAATGGAATTTGTGGTGCTTACACTGCGTGATGGACAGGGAGACATCACTGTAAGAGTCTCACAAGACATTTCCCAAAGACTACAAAATGGTGAGTAAACAACTAAATTGCATTCCAACAATCTGGATATGATTTTAAATGATGTAAATTATTTTTCAGATAACAGTTTAGCAGCTGCACTTATGCAGCAAGCACGGGCTGCAACAAATGCACAAGGTAATCTATCATTTAAATCAAAAATGGTATTGTTTTTTAATGCAAATCAAACAAATGACATATTCATGTTTATTGTAAACAAATATTTAATTTTCTCTCAATCACAGTCCCTTTAGATCATGTCATTCTCCATACAATACATGTGGGATTTCTATTGCATCCACTTCATCTGCAACGAAAAACGCCAACGCAATTTCCGCCATTGCAAACCCAGCCAGTCAAGCCGACTCCGAGTCCGAGCTGTCCGACTTAAGACGAGCATTTTGACACCTCCCCCGGCTGCGATCGGCTACTCTCGTCTACTTTCGAGGCGAGCCGCAACGCGTCTCAAACAAGCCTACTGTGGCACAGACTGCACCGCTGGTGAACAGCTGTTAGAACGGGCCGTTGTTCCGGTTTAACTGGTTCCCCGATCAACTGGTTGACAGATGTGGAGGCGTGGCCTTCGACTGAAATACACATTTCGATCGCTTCTTCTGTCGTTTACATAAATCTTTTGGTATATTTGGCTGGATAGGAACACTTTGATGTACATTCAGTACCAGTGTGTGAGGTTGTGGTTACGATGGCGATATCCGGACGCGAACAGCGAGGACTACAAACAGAAAAACGAGTTGACTGGGGATGTCTGTTCAAAACATTGCGAGCTCCAATAAATCATTTAAACCAGCTATTGTTGGCAGACTTATTACTGAATATCGTTTCTAATGTGATACCAAGTCCATCTGAGACATGTGTACACCTTCAGACAGCCTCCAAGTGAAGCGTACGTTGTTTACTCAGAGTTTGAAAGCAGCGTGGAGAAGTTTTCAGCTGTGTTAAACTGTGATCCTCTCAGGTAAACTGTGATTCGCCCATGGGAAAATGGGATCCGCCCAGATTAAACTGTGTTACATCTTCTGTGGCTATCTACCAGCGATCATGTTTAATATGAAAGACACACACATACATCCCTTATAAAAACGGCATTCTGCAGCACTCATCCAGATAAGATGTGACTGTTAACTCGTTTTGCAAAGATAGCAGCAGAAATGTCATTGCTGCATGTGCAGGGATATTTAGACTTTAAAATGCTGATGGGTCATTAATCTTGGTCTCGGCAAACAATATTAGGAATCCTCTATTCAAACTACATAATATTCAGTGTCCATCGACATGAAAATAACAAAAAAGTTCATGCTGGACTCAAACCCGAGTCCCAACAGCAAAAGTCACTCCAGCCCTGCACGTTATGAATGCGCCACGGATCAACACGACGTATCGAACCACCACACTACAATATTTTAGATTAGCCTTGTTAAAAAGTTCCAGAAAAATGCAATCCGACCATCATTTATAATGTGAGCGAATGTATGTACACTTTAAGCCATATAATATACACATTATAATATAGTATACTGACTGAGGTCTGTATCAAGCCTCATTAAGACCCACCGAGATCAGATATCCAAGTTTATACAAGTATAAACGGGTATCAAATCGACTCGACATCATATTAATAACGATATATGATACAAATGTAAGACTGACAACAAGAATAGTTTGTAAAGGATTTATTGACGTTAGAATTATTAACAAAGCACTTATATACTAATAAAGGAATGGCTTATCTAAAGCCAGTTGAGTAGCACTTTAAATGTGTTGGCTCTATGAAACCTGATGTACTGATTCTGTTTTCTTCAAGTTTGTATCTTCTTGGTCTTATGCACTTATTGTAAGTCGCTTTAGATAAACGTGTTAGGTAAATGCAATGTCATGTAATGTAATTGACGTGAGTGTTTTGAACACTGTTATTTTATTTTTGATTCTCTGGGAGGTATGGTGTTGATCCGTGGCGCACTCATAACGTGCAGGGATGGAGTGACTTTTGCTGTTGGGACTCGGGTTTGAGTCCAGCATGAACTTTTTTGTTATTTTCATGTCGATGGACACTGAATATTATGTAGTTTGAATAGAGGATTCCTAATATTGTTTGCCGAGACCAAGATTAATGGCCTTGCAGTGTCACTCTACACTCGTCACCGTCACTCTACACTCGTCGATCAGAGCGAGCGGAGTGCATTTTCGCGAGCGGAGCACATTTTCTCATCCGCCTCACGGAGCGTGGAAAGTGAGGGGCAGGACTGCCTCTCTTCCGTCGGCGTGGATAGGAGGTTTACCTGTGCACCTGTGCTGTTGTGGGGAGGTTTTCCCCGGGAAGTCGCGGAGAGACGGAGCGGCTGCACGTTGTTGCTTGGGCCCCCTTTTTCCACCTGCCCATTTGTGCTGTGGCGGGGACCTGCTTCCACTTGTCGTGTGCTGCTGTCCTGGCGAGATTTTGCCCCGGGGGGCGTAACGGAGAGACCGGAGCGGCTTCGCGTTCGGGCTGTGGCCTGCTTTACACCTGCTGTAGTTGAGGCCTGTATCCACCTGCTCCACCTGTCGTGCTCTACGGTGCCGAGGACGTTTTACCACGGGGATATCACGGAGAGACCGGAGCGCCTCTACGCCTCGAGCTGGTCCTGCTTCGCCTATCCTGCTGTACTGAGGAGGTTCTGCACCGGGGATATCGCGAGGAGAACGGAGCGCCTCCACATTTCGGGCCTGCATGCACGCCTATCCGGATGCTGTGCTGGTCTGGGGAAATGGCCCATATCGTGATTCTACTGTGCCTGTTAACTGTTTTGGACTATGAGAAGATCTCTAGTCATTCTGAGAAGACTACTGGCTTCAGGTCTGTTCTGCCACCCGCAGTGGGCATCCCCTGCAAAGGTTCGGATGTGTTGCTCAAACAATTACCGGTTGCCTTGTCACAGTCAATCTGCTCGACAAAATATGTTTGTCTTTTTTATTTTCCTGCGTTGATGGTTCTTCAGGACTGCTTCTTAAGCTCTAATCACACTCTCGCAGACTTTTCCGGTGTTTCTAAATTAGATGACAATGTATGTGTGTCATTTAAGAGGAAAAGATGCCTGTTTTTGTTGTTGTTATTACTGTCAGGAAATGTACAACCTAACCCTGGTCCGCCCAGTAGTAATAGTCAGATCGCTACTCCTGCTGATTTTAAAGCTAGGTCTGGGTTGGGTTTCATCCACTTGAATGTGCGCAGTCTGTTAGGTAAACTAGATTTTGTCCGTATCTGGGCAAAATCGACTGATGCTGACGTCATTGTCTTATCTGAAACATGGCTAAATAAGTCTATTTTGGCCTCTGACATTGCCTTAAATGGTTTTAATGTGTATCGTACCGACCGGCCTAATAAAGGTGGTGGCGTTGCAATTTATGTTAAGAATAAGTTCAGTGTAACCACATTAGTTTCCAAATCGATCAGTAAGCAATTTGAATTTGTAGCCTTAAATATAGAAGTGGCAAAGGGTCAACAGATCATGGTAGTGAGTAGTGACCCCCCTCAGCTGTCAAAGACTCCTTGTCTTCACTAGCAAATCTTTTATCACAACTAGACTACAAGGAAATAGTCCTACTTGGAGATTTTAACTGGGACTGGTTAACTGCAGTGTCAGAGGATTTTAAAAACCTTTGTATCTCATTGAATGTTACTCAGATTGTGGACAGTCCTACTCGCCCAAATATTAAGTCCCCTAATAAATCCTCCCTAATTGATCTCATTTTAACTAATGTTCCCCATAAATATTCATCTGTGGGAGTATTTGCAAATGATCTGAGCGATCACTGTGTTGTAGCCACAATTAGGGACACTAAGGTCCAAAAGGTTAAACCTCGCATTATCATCAAGAGAGACATAAAACATTTTGTGGAGCAGGGTTTTGTGCATGATCTGTTTGATTTTGATTGGGGTAAAATCGTTCTGTGTGCTGATGTGGAAACCGCATGGTCTTATTTTTATCTTGGTTTTATGGAGATCATTGATAGACATGCACCCCTGCGTAAATTTAGAGTAAAGGGACGAGACAATCCTTGGTTTTCTGCTGAGCTGTCTAGTCTCCTTCATGAGAGAAACAAGGCCTGGGCAAAGGCTAGGAAATCAGGCTCAGAGATAGAGTGGCTGCGTTTTAGGCAGCTAAGGAATAGCTTCACTTCAAATGTCAAAAGCGCAAAGTCGAAGTACTATTTGTCAGTTACCACAGAAAACCTAAATAATCCTAGGACATTTTGGAAAGCAATAAAATCGATATCAACCAGTGAGATCCGTAATGAGCTACCTCCGTGCCTTACCACAGCATCTGGCTCTATATCGGACGGGGCTACTATGCTAAATTGCTTTAATGAGCATGTTGTGTCCTGCGGTTCTATGTTTGATTCTGTGACTAACTCTGCTTCTGTGAACACTACAGTCTGTGACTCTGAACAACGTGGTCTGGAAAACCCTTTCAGTTTTACTCTGTTTACTGTCAATGTTGTTCATGAAGCCTTATCTAAGCTAGATCCTAGGAAACCGGCTGGCCCGGACAACTTAGAACCTTTCTTTTTAAAGATAGCTGCAGATTTTATTGCTCCACCTCTTACTTCTCTTTTTAACCTCTCCCTCAGCACAAATACAATTCCAAAAGTATGGAAGTCTGCTTATGTCTTGCCTTTACTGAAAGGAGGGGAGGCAACTATTTTAAATAACTATAGGCCAATCTCTAAATTGTCAGTTCTGGCTAAGGTTCTTGAACGCCTAGTGAGTGAACAGGTAAAGGAGTTTTTATGTACAAATGACATCCTGTCTAATCATCAGTCAGGCTTCAGAAAGAAACACAGCACCATCACTGCCACAATGAAAGTGGTAAATGACATTACTAGTATTTTAGATAATAAGCGGAGTTGTGCAGCTCTGTTTATTGACCTTTCCAAAGCGTTTGACACCGTTGATCATCGCATTTTAAAGCAGAGGCTAGCCAGTATAGGCATATCCAGCCTTGCAGTGGGGTGGTTTGTGAACTACCTCTCTGAAAGGTCCCAATGTGTTCATTTTGATGGACTGTCTTCTGAGTGGTTAAACATTTCTAATGGTGTTTTAGGACCACTTTTATTCTCCATATATATTAACAGTGTAGGTGATAATGTGGATGAAGCTACTTTACATTTTTATGCGGATGATACTGTGATGTATTGTGCAGGTCCCACCATTAAGGAGGCTGTTGTTAAATTACAGGCTGTTTTTAACACTATTCAGACTCAGTTCTCTGAATTAAAGCTTCTTTTAAATGTGGATAAAACCAAGGTAATGCTCTTTTCAAAAGCAAAAAAGACACCAGAGCCTGTTTTAGATATTGTAACTACGCAAGGAACAAAACTTGAAGTTGTTGCCTGTTACAAATACCTTGGTATCGGGCTTGATGATTGTCTCACTTTTAAACTTCATGTCAATAACCTGCTAAAAAAACTGAGGGTTAGGCTAGGGTTCTTTTTCAGAAACAAGTCCTGTTTCTCGCTTGAGGCCAGGAAAAGGCTAGTCACTGTGACCTTTTTACCTGTGCTGGACTATGGGGATCTGGTCTATATGAATGCACCTGCCAATTGCCTGGTCAAGTTAGATGCTGCGTATCACAGTGCACTGAGATTTGTGACAAACTGTAAAGCATTAACCCATCACTGTACCCTGTATGCAAGGGCTGGTTTGCTTTCACTAACTGTACGGAGGCTCAGTCACTGGTATATTTTTATATACAAAGCCATGTTAGGGAAACTTCCATCTTATATCTGCTCCCTGATCTCACGGAGAATTGTAAGTGGCTACTGCCTGAGATCGAATGCTGTGGTTTTATTAAATGTGCCAACTGCTAGGACTGTCTTAGGGAAGACAGCTTTTAGATGCGCAGCTCCTCTGTCTTGGAATAGTCTGCAAATTAAATGGAAACTTAACAATCTGGTGCCACTAAATGTTTTTAAAGCTCGGTTGGATGCTACTCAATCGGAAGCTATTGGTACCTGTTTATGTGGATAATTTTGTAAATGATGCTGTATGATGTCCTTTTGTTGTTCTATTTATGTTTTTATGTTTCATGTGGAACTACTTGAGCAGGTCTCCCTTGGAAAAGAGATCAATGATCTCAATGGGATTTTATCTGTATAAATAAAGGTTTGAAATGAAATGAAATGAATGACCCATCAGCATTTTAAAGTCTAAATATCCCTGCACATGCAGCAATGACATTTCTGCTGCTATCTTTGCAAAACGAGTTAACAGTCACATTTGATCTGGATGAGTGCTGCAGAATGCCGTTTTTATAAGGGATGTATGTGTGTGTCTTTCATATTAAACATGATCGCTGGTAGATAGCCACAGAAAATGTAACATCGTTTAATCTGGGCGGATCCCATTTTCCCATGGGCGAATCACAGTTTACCTGAGAGGATCACAGTTTAACACAGCTGAAAACTTCTCCACGCTGCTTTCAAACTGTGAGTAAACAACGTGTGCTTCACTTGGAGGCTGTCTGAAGGTGTACACATGTCTCAGATGGACTTGGTATCACATTAGGAACGATATTCAGTAATAAGTCTGCCAACAATAGCTGGTTTAAATGATTTATTGGAGCTCGCAATGTTTTGAACAGACATCCCCAGTCAACTCGTTTTTCTTTTTGTAGTCCTCGCTGTTGTTGCGAGGTGGGGGTGTTTACAACCCAACTCCTCACCGCGTGTTGTTTTGACGAGTCCTGCTTGAAATCATAACAGGGAAGGAATTAGAAGACACCAGGATACCAGTTAAACAATAATCCGTTTTAATTAAACAAACTAGTAATAATAATATAATACATTACTTATACAATTCAAAGAGTCATATAAGCAATGTGTGGAGTACTCCCGCCCTTATTCACGCCCTGCGGACATCCTATCGTCTTGTCAGCGCATGAAGAAAAGGGCCAACCACCAGAAAAACATTTCCCTAATACAAAAGAAGGGGTGGCGTTTCATTGGGGAGATACCAAAACGCTATCTCACAGGGAAATCAGCGTCTGGCAGCTTTGAAAGCCACAGGTGTTGGGAAGGCACCCCATTAAAACTCAAGGAAAATGCCCCTCCCCATTTGTAAAGCCTATCGATGGTTTAACCCAGAAAACATTATCAGGGATAATCTTTACACTCCAAACAGAAATCACCCTTAATTCTGCATCTTCCTTCTTCACAAATAGCTTAAAACACTCTTTTGATAAACAGGTAAACAGTCAAAGAAAAAACTATTGTGCTCATCTATTTTTAAGAAAAAGGGAACATTGTTTCAGAAATCTATAAAAAAACCTCTCTATATTGGAGAGGAAAAATGTACCTGTTGTTCCTTCAACTATTAACACACAGGAATGTATAAACTCAAACATATACTTATTCAAGATACATAGATTTCCTTAAAACCTGGCCTGCCAGAGATCTCAAACAGAATTTCCTCTCCCCTGGCCCACTCACCCTGTGCTGCATACCTCGACCTCCCCCACTGCAATAAAACTTATTTTTTACAGCCCTTTGTCTCTCGCCATTTTAGTCCTCACATTTATGAAAGGATCAAAACAGAGAAATCACTATAAAACACAAACACAGGTATTGCTTGAACAGTATTCACTTAACTGCTACTATTTGATAATTACCAGGGAACTCAACAGACCTCTTTTAGTGTCTGGAAATTGCAACAAGACTTTCTGCCCTTTTACATGTATCACAGTTCTTTGGTACAATATCTCACATCAATTTCCACACTGTTCGCGTCCGGATATCGCCATCGTAACCACAACCTCACACACTGGTACTGAATGTGCATCAAAGTGTTCCTATCCAGCCAAATATACCAAAAGATTTATGTAAACGACGAAGAAGCGATCGAAATGTGTATTTCAGTCGAAGGCCACGCCTCCACATCTGTCAACCAGTTGATCGGGGAACCAGTTAAACCGGAACACTGTGCAGGTGTTCAGAGCAGAGCGGCAGAGCGTGATGTGAACCGAAACGTTTTTCTGTCGCAATATCATTTAAGGAATCGTTGAGCTAGCTAGCTAGCATACATTGTCACTATCTGCTAACGTTAGCTTTAGCCTTAGTTTTCTAATAGTTTTTTTCATAGGCTATAAACAGAGGTGGTATAAGTATAGATCTTGTACTTGATTAAAAGTAGAAGTACTCAGATCTTATACTTTAGTAGAAGTAGGCTACTCAGATCTTGTACTTAATACAAGTAGAAGTACTCAGATCTTGTACTTAATAAAAGTAGAAGTACTCAGATCTTGTACTTTAGTAAAAGGAGAAGTACTCAGATCTTGTACTTGAGTAGAAGTAGGCTACTCAGATCTTGTACTTAATACAAGTAGAAGTACTCAGATCTTGTACTTAATAAAAGTAGAAGTACTCAGATATTGTACTTTAGTAAAAGTAGAAGTACTCAGATCTTGTACTTGAGTAAAAGTAGAAGTACTCAGATCTTGTACTTGATGTCGGGGGCTCGGATCCTTGTCACCTTTTTCATACCTGATGAGTTTGCATCCCTGACTACAGTTGCTTTAGCCTGTAGAAGCTAGTAAGCCTACTATTTGATTTGTTTTAGATAGGCACAACATGTTTCATATGCAGACCTTATTTTCCTGTTCCATGTTAAAATAAACCATTTTCAGTGGTAATTTTTTTTTGGTCATGGAAAATTAGGTAAAAGTCATTGTAAATCATTGGTGAAAAAGTGTATGAACCCTGTCTATATGTATACTTTATTTTATAGGGTTTTATATCGTTGCATCAATTAACTTAGTCTTGTGTCTTATGTATTTTTATTATCATACCTTTTACCTCGCCATGTCTCTTAACCTTTTAAAATGTTATATGTGTATATATGTGTTGTTGCTATGTACCTGTAAAGGTCTTAACATCTGATCTGAGGGGAATCTCTTGTGGTTTATTTTTAACTTGTGATTGTAAAGCACTTTGAGCTACACATGCTTTATGAAAAGGGCTTTATAAATAAAGCTTTATTATATATTTAAATTCCAAAAGTTGTGAACCTATTCTTGGTTGTCAGCTTCTGTTATGTGCTACCTAGCATATAACAAGGTGGTTCTAAATAGTCAACAATCCAATAATATTTTTGTATTTTATTTTTCAGGTATTGCATTCTCAGAGTATTGGGCTGCCGCCAACATGTCCGTGGGTACTGATGAAGAAGGATGGTGCCGTCATCACAGCTAACTGCAACTGCAAGGCTGGTTTGGGATCAACATGTACCCATGTTGCATCTCTCCTTTTCTACATAGAAACATCTATACGGATACGTGATGCCAAGACAGTTGCTGCAGATACACGCTTTACAACATCAGGAGGATACGTCCCCAGCTGACCCAGAAAGCGACGCAGGTTCTGGTCCAGGCTCTCGTCACCTCACGCCTAGACTACTGCAACTCCCTCCTGGCTGGTCTACCTGCATGTGCCATCCGACCTCTGCAGCTCATCCAGAATGCAGCGGCTCGTCTGGTCTTCCACTTTCCTAAATGTTCCCACACCACTCCGCTCCTCCGCTCCCTTCACTGGCTTCCGGTAACTGCTAGAATCCACTTCAAGACACTGGTACTTGCGTACCATGCTGTGAATGGATCTGGCCCTTCCTACACCCAGGACATGGTTAAACCGTACACCCCAGCACGTGCTCTACGCTCTGCATCAACCAAACGGCTCGCTGCACCCGCACTGCGAAGGGGACCCAAGTTCCCATCAGCAAAAACACGTGGGTTTGCTATCCTGTCTCCAAAATGGTGGAATGAGTTCCCCATTGAAATCAGGACAGCAGATAGCTTACACACCTTCCAGACTGAAAACTCATCTCTTTCGACTCCACTTCGAGTAATAGAATTACTAAGAAAGCACTTATATACTAATAAAGGACTGGCTTATCTAAAGCCAGTTGAGTAGCACTTGAAATGTTTGGTTCTATGAAACCTGATGTACTTTATGATTCTGTTTTCTTCAAGTTTGTATTTTGTTGGTCGAACGCACTTATTGTAAGTCGCTTTGGATAAAAGCCTCAGCTAAATGCAATGTAATGTAAGTGTAACAATCAAAACAAGTTGTGCACACTAAAATGACACACAAATCATCATTATTTAAACTGACACTCAAAGAGCAAAACCTCAGCTCAAATATCCAAAACTCTAAACACATGTTCAGCTCTGCACCCAATTTGCAATTCAACTTTCCACTTTTTTAAAAGTATAACAGTATATTTGTGTTTCTGCACATATTTTGGAGACTTGAACAATCTTTATTTGCAGAATTCTCTATATCAAACGCCATAAAACAGTGTGCTTGAGCACGATGGTGTGTAGTTGGTTTTACAAAATGTCTACTATGAATGAAGTGTGTGCCATTTGGTGCAACAGTTTGGTTTAGGTAAGTGTTGCTGTAGTTCTGGGTGCAGTGCTTCAGTCTGCAGTATATATGAGGTGTTTTGCACTTTGTGTGTATGGTTTTGTGAATTGTGTTTTGAAAAAATAAGACCTGCTTTAAAAAAATGTGTTTTAGCATTGAAATGTAATATGAACACAATGTTAATCTATCTGTTATGTGAAGTGATCTCTGCAGCTTACAGTTAAAGAAGCATGTACTTGTTTTTCACTGGGTAAATTGGAAACCTGTAATACATATAATACTTTGCCCTTTCAATTGTTTTTTTCAAAATGTATTTACCCAAGCTTAATCAGTCTGAGTTGCAGTGCCAGTCTCTGGTTCAATCAGTCCTTCTTCTGCCCCAGTGGCTCCCAGGACTGGTGTGGGCTCTTCTAAAGATGGTATATCAGATACCATGATGTAGAGATCAAGTAGTGTGATGGATGACCTTTTTCTGGCGCGTTTATAACTGGCATGTGTAGCAGGGGAAGGTGCTGTAATTTTCTCGTGGCCCAATTTGACAGACGGTGCCCAGTCAGGATGATTTTTGTCAAAAAGTGCTACTTGGTCAGTTATATCCTGGGCTGGGTGAACTGTTAACTTACTACAAATGTGACCTCTTTTGACAGGACAAGTCAGACTTTAGATATATTTAAAATGCTGGTGTCAAGACACATGACAAATAATTGAGGAAACCAAAAGCCTCTGAAAAGGTGCCAGGGACTGTACAGCCTTCACTGTTTACATATAATCAAATGACCAGTAGGAGGTAGGAATTACTTTAAATTACAGTTAAACGAAGCGCTGCAGGGGATTGACAGACTGGTGTGAAGATGGGAGACAGCAAGCGCATTTCGTGGCATCTGCAGGCAGTGGCAAGTACTTCCGGCATATGCCACTGAGGCCGCTACTCTGTGGTATCTGTGGCAAGTACTTCCGGCATATGCCCAGATGCCACAACTTGCCGAGGCATCTGCCCGCTGCTCATCGGGAGTTGCCACAAGATGCCAGAGTTAAGAGAAGGTTTACTGTAGCTGCCACTCGCCTTCCGTGGGCAAATGCTGCTATTTAAACCAAGCGGCAAACTTGGGAACAGCCGGGAAGCCAATACGGAAGTGCCACACACTGCAGTTCATATATTGGCCGATAGGCGATGGCTGCAGAAAGGAGGCAATTTCCCATAGACCCCCATGTTAAAATGCCCAACTTTAAGCAGAAAAAAACCTGTTTCTATCCCTGGCTCCATACATTTTTATTATCGATATAGTTAGATTCCACCTTCATGATTATGGATCTGTGAGTGAATTGTTTTTCTAACACAACCCTTTTATTTATATAGGTATAGAGAGGCGAAGTCACGCCCATCTACTTCCGGCCCATGGGACCACTGGAAGCGAACATTTACATTGAATTCAATGGAGAGAGAAAACGTATCTTTTGATCCCGTTTGAATTGGTGCCACGAACTACACATATGATGTTTTGTCAATCTTAAACAATCATTTCCATGTCAAAAAAAGTCACATTTTGTCGTAAAACTGTTGAAATATAAGACTATGAAAAATACGCGACTACAAAGACTACAAATCCCATTCTGGCTCGCGTAAGTGATGTCACAGGCGATAATTCTCCAAGTGGTTGCGACTCGTAATTAAAGCGAAGAAGAAGAAGATCTCATAACTGATTTATTCCCTCCAATAAATAAGAGATTGCTAAAAATAAATTCACTTTTACAAGATGCATGTGTGCTTTGTACCAGGTTGTAATCACATAAGTGATCATACCACTGCTCGTTCTATCGATTCCCGTCTGATGAAAGGACCAGGAGTCGCTGGATCAGACATATCAGGTAATATACATGTTGTGCATGATGGAACATAGTCAAGTTAGCTACCTAGCTAGTAGCGACGAGTAGCGAGCACGTTAGTTAGCATTACATTACTTAGCCTTGTAATTTTTAGTAGCCTTACCATGAAGTTATTATTTATTACATGAAGTAAGAGTAAGAGTAGTCATGATGGTAAGTATTTCGTGAAACATTTGAAGAGTAGCCTACGCGCCATCCACCGGGTGCTATGGAAGCAGTCAGGGAGAGTCGAAGGCAGGCAGGGAGCTTTGCATGACAGATTCTTCTGGACGTGTTTCATTGTGATGACAGTAAGGGTGAGTCAATCTGTTTGTTGGAAAGACAGTAGTTGAGTGATTACTGAGAGAAATTATTAGAAGAGATAATTATTCAAAGTGTTGTTACTTTAAAGTGTTGTTACTGACCTTTTTCTCTTTTATTTCCTTTCCCTCACCTGTAACTGCTGAGACCCTGAGGAACATGCACGTAATAGTATTTGGGTTATGGTATATTATTTATATACATCAAAGGCACAATGCACCCCCAGAGACACACATGTATTGAGTGTGATATTGTGCATAGGTCATGTGAAATCATCTTTACACACTAGAAAACTGTAGGAGCGGCAACTTGTTTTGAAATTGAATTTTTAATATCCGATAATGAGGTTGATCTGTTTTCTTTTATTCTTCTCTCTTCCCAGCTCCATCCCATCACCGTGCTCTGTTCCTGCAGGTCCTGCTTGCTAATCATTATGCTCATATGTTTTTACACAATTACATATAAAGTCAATGTATTGTATGACATGAAGTTGTGCTTCATTCGGAGTCAATAATACATTCATTCTGCCTTCAACTGCACAATGACTGTGGACTGCACCGACATCCATGTAGCTGCCCCTCAGTAAGATGAACCCAAGCAAAGAGGGTCACCATCATGCCCAAGGACATCCAGCTGGCCCGCCGCATCCGCGGAGAGAGGGCTTAAACTGACCTGAGACCAAGCACACCCCAAACACAATGGCTCTTTTAAGAGCCACCTACAGTTTCAAAGAGTTGCAATCCTACGTTATTATAATGATTAAACTGGTTCATGTGTCACTTAGTTTACTGAACCGTGATGAATGAAGAAATTAGTGAGGTAGTGGTTTAAAGAGAGTTACAAAGACATTTAATATATGAGTAACAGGTCAGTGTGTAAACACAAGCTTCTGTCAATTATGGATCATTCAAACTATATACAAATAATAGTAATAAAGTTTCTAAATAAGTATTCGGGTATATTCCTCGATAGCTTTTGGAGAAGGTTGGTTTTTTAAGTTTACTAAAATCTATCGTTCTTCAACTGTTTCACTTTATAAAAAGGAACAGGTGAGTAGAGCATCATTGAGTTTCTTATTCTGTCAGTAATTATCCAAATGAAATGTTTTTCATTATTTTATCAACCCTAAACAAATTGATTGTACCTTTTAATAATGACCCTTACATGGTCGCCAAAGTTAAATTAATTCAGAAAAAAACTAATAAATGTTTAAAGATAGGCAACTTGCCATCCCACTGAAAACAGTCCGTAGAGATTAAAAGGCGTAGTTGTAGGTCAGTCCAACATTGTCATTTGGATTCATTTCGCCAACAGTCCAACTATTTTCATAAAGAATATATATATTTTTTCAAAGTCAACTTTATTGTCAATCTTACTCAGTTTGTGTTTATAGACAGAGAGATCAAAAAGACGTTTCCAACAATCCCAAATACGAAAAATTAAATTATACAATTTACAGATATGTAATGGTATACAAATATATGTATATCACCATCAATGTATAATGATGGTGTATGATGTAGAAGGAAGTGTGGTAGATAACAAGTAAATATAGAGTTACATACAGATCCATGTTACAGCAAAAGATGAATAACTAAGAAGCACGCAGTATAATAATAATTACATGCAACAATGAAATAACTGCTCAGCGTCTCCACCACAATCCCAATCTGCTGTCTCCTGTTTTCCTCCCCTCTGCATAACACCCATCACACATACGGAACACAACGCAGAGTCTGAGGGTGTTAAGGAGTATGTTTATTTAAATGTCCTCCTCTCTACTGGCCAACACAGGGAGCATATGCTGGGTGTAGAATTGTTTCCAGGAGGAGGAGATTTCCATGCCATGCAGGGTCTTTGGGGATGAGGGATGATGATCGCCTCCTTCTGGGTCCACACAACAAAGTAGCAGAGACTCCGGCCTGGTGATGCCAGTATTGGGGATTCCCTTGAGAATATACTAGACCCACCCTCCTCACGGAGACAGAAGGATGGTAACTGGGACTGCCTCCGCGATGGTCATGTTCATGGCACCAAAATCCTTGAATCGTACACACAGCAAATAAACTCAAAATGACACCACGAGATGTAAAAGGAGATCACCATACAGTATAGAATATACTGTATAGTCGCATATAACAACTGGCCGCTTCATCTGAAGAGCAACTAAAACAAAACACGGGAGTTTTTAACCATTGTTCTGTAACATGTACTGCCTCACTGTCAGGTTAACAGCAACTTGTCCACTCTGCTAGCTACAACGTTAGTTAGTCGTCGTAGTTCTGTACTTGACCCTTTAGCTTTAGCCGTGTTCGTGGGTGATATACCAGACAATTAAGATGTCGTGCTGTGCGCTTGAATGTACTAACAGAAATCCAAGAAGTCTACTCTCAGCTTTTTTCGGTGAGTAAAATGATAATATTATACATGTGTAACCCCGTTAGCAGGGTGGGGTGTGTGTGCTTGTTAGCTTAGCTTGTTATGTAGCTTATTAGCCAGCTAAGGACGTCACGTAACCCTTTACACATGTGTATATATATATACAGTTTAGTTTTATGATTCAGCCTTGGGTAGACTTTTATAGTCTATGGCTATGACGCCCCATAATGCTAAATGGGAAGCAAATGTTAAAAGGGAACCCAATTAACCCAGTGGTGGCCGCCGGATTCCGCCGCCGAAGCTAACCGGAGCCGTAGCTAGCCCTTCGAGGCTCCGTTAGCTTCGGCCAGCGGCGGAGCCCGGCGTTATAACTGGAGATCAAGGAATGCAGCGAACGTGGGCGATAGAGTCTGGCGGGGAGAGCCGCAGCAAGGAGGCGGATCGTATAGGGGCGGATCCTATAGGGGCGTTTCCCTATATAGTGAACGACGGGAGACCCGGCCTCCTCGCCCGCGAACGAGCCGTTTTTTTGTTGTTTTTTGCGGAGGGATCTAGATCGGCATGAATGCACATTATGCAATGTGGACATTATCCCGCTTATTACACATGGCCACATTCTCAACAAAGTAACGACATGACTCCCAATAATAAGTGAAATGCTTTTATGGATTTAGAAAAAGATTTGATTGATTTAAAAAATTGTTTTATGTATTGATTTAAATGGACATGCATCCGCTAAGAAAAGTAGTCCGTTGTTACTGTTTGAACTAACGCAGTGGTTCTCAAACAGGTGGGCCTTTTCAAGCCCCACCTGTTCCTCATCGCTCCAATAAAATGGTAGGCCAAGCTTACAATTGTCAAATGTTATCGTTCTATAACAGGGGTCGCCAACTTTTTTTAGGATGAGGGTTACTTTCAAAAAATAAACAAGTCGTGAGCTACTTTTACTCCTCTTTTTTGTTTTTTTGCAGTGTATATATTTAGCACATTTTAACATTATTATATGCTACCTTTAACCTTTGAGTGCTGTTTGGGTCTGTGGGACCCGTTTCAGTGTTTACTAAAATAAAATGTATGCAATTTAACTTATTTTAAACCTGCTTTATTTGGTGGTGGACATCACATCCTCGAGGGTCCGGGGGCATGCACCCCCAGGGAAGATTTTTTTTAAATGTTGAAGTTGAATGCATCAATCTGGTGCACTTTGAGCTAGGGCTGCTCAATTAAATCGTATTTTAATCGCAATTACGATTTGGCTTGCAACGATTATGAAACAACATAATCGAAATAAAACGATTTTATTTATTTTTTAAATAGGTTTTTCAGTTGAATTATACTTAAAGTTCAGGGTAAGTCAACTGTTAAAAACATACTTTTCAAATTATTTTCTTCAATAAATTGATGTTTTTCAAAGTAAATGGTTAATCGTTTTTAATAATCGTGATATCAATTATTGACCCAAATAATCGAGATTATGATTTTTGCCATAATCGAGCAGCCCTACTTTGAGCCCAACATCAATTTATGGATACAGCTCTCAACACTCAGATGAAAGGGAGCTGTATACTTTTCAATAATCCAAACATCTTTAGAATATGATCACAACAAATCATTTAAACTTGTTTATTCTTATCTTATGTTACCTAGTTAGCATTCTTTCTTTTTATTTATGCATATTTGACTAATCACTCCCCCTTTTAACTTTTACTGTCCTATAGTACACATTGGAATGATTTCTTACTTTATTTTGTACAACTTTATTAAATAGATAAAGGTGTGCTCTCTCTCTTGCTCTCTGCTCTCTCTCTCGCTCCACATTGCTTTTCTTCCCGACTGCAATGCTGTTGTGTGTGTCTGTGAGAGCGTTTCACACGTGTGTATGAGAGATTTTTACCAGTGGCGAGCCTGTCTCTGAGGGCCTAAGATATTCTACAAAATAATATTTAAAAACATTAAAACAAATTATATTTTCTTTATATATTTTTTTTAAATATGTTTTTAATATTTGTCAATAGTTTTACCAAAAATAACTTGATTAAATTGTATTTAAAATAACATTTCCAAAGAAATAAATCCTTTGAATCTGCCTATTCAGTTTCTGTTTGAATGTGAAGGGTTAAATGAAAGAAGCTCCTCTCTGCGAGTCTGTGAAGACAGGAGCTGATTGGAGCTATGAATTCACAGAGGGCCAGCTATAGTAACTGAACGAGAGTAATGTCAAATGACAGTACAATTGACCAATCATATCTTCCCTCTAAATGGGTGGGCTTTATTATCGCGGACTTTATGACAAGTTCCGCCCGCTGTGAAACGTTTCTTGTTTCCATAGCAACAACAACTGTCAACAGCGTAAACTTGCCTTCAAAATAAAAGCATGCCAAATTACACTTAAGACATACAACTGCAACGAAAGTAACAAACACAATGCAATATCCTTTTCAATTTCAAAGAACACAAATTGGGTTATCTACAGGTGTTGTTTTGTGTGGTTGAGGGTCGCTTTTCATTGATACGTTTTGCACCCCGGGCGGGTCGTTGTTTTGATATTCCACCAGTGTATAAATAATAATAAATGTGAAAAAAATGTAAAAAAAATATTAGAATTTTTTTTTTCGCGACCCACCTATCACATCTCTGCGCCCCACCGCGCGCCCCACACTTTGAGAAACACTGAACTAACGTAACAACGGCAGGAACTGCTTCTATAGTGTTTTTGAGGAGCTTTTTGATTACAGATTTGAAAACATCGTTGCTTGCTTTAAAAGTAGCACAATTCATTATGTCAAACCTTGAAAGATATCCCTGCCCTAATGCCAAAAGTAACTGGCACAGTAATGTGTCGCCGTAGCTATGATGTCTATGTCTGGACCGCTGCGTAAAAAGGAGGGTTTCTGCCCAATTACTTCTCTTCTTACTTCTATAAGAATAAAACACGGAGGACGGATATGGAGTCAGATTTGGGTCAATATTCTAGCGCGTAAAACAAGCTACTCACGAGCGGAAAATGTGCTTTTGTGCTTCGCGCGCAGATTAAACCCCCGCGAGCGGCTCTGCGCTCGCTCGCGAGAGAGACAGCCCTCTTGCTCGCTCGCAGGAGTGTCAGCCTCGCGGAGTCTGTCTACGCGCGCGTGAAAAGTCTCTGGCACTTTGGGGCGGAGCCACTGGACTTTGATTGACAGCTGTAAGGAAGCCCGGAGTTGCCAGGTTTGATAAATGCCTGAATTACCAAGAGCCGAGGAGTGACGGCAGCAAAATCAGTTGGACGAGATTGAATGGTAAAGTTGTCCATAAAAAACTATAATATTCGTAAAGTGTACAGCTAATATATATATATATATATAAACATTTATTTTATATAAAACAATATATTTTTGAGTGGGCTGTATCTGTCGAAAATTGCATATATATATATATATATATATATATATAAATTTATTTTATATAAAACAATATATTTTTGAGTGGGCTGTATAATAATAATAATTTCAATTTATATAGCGCCTTTCACGAAACCCAAGGACGCTTTACAATGGGAAGTAACAAAACAAAAGGTAATAATAAACATACAGAGCAATAGCAGGAAATAAGTGACTGTATATTAGTTGAGGCCAAAGGCCTGAGTGAACAGATGGTGTTTGAGGTGTTTTTTGAAGGTGTCCAGAGTGTCTGCATTCCTGATTGCAGAAGGCAGAGAATTCCAGAGGGTGGGGGCTGCGACACTGAAGGCTCTGTTGCCAAATGTTTTCAGCTTGGAGCGCTGGATGGAGAGCAGCCCTTTGTCAGAGGACCGCAGGTGACGAGAGGGGGTGTAGGGCTGAAGGGGTCAGAGATGTATGGAGGGGCTAGGGAGTGGAGAGATTGTAGGTTAGCAGGAGGAGTTTGTACTGGATGCGTGACTTGACCGGGAGCCAGTGAAGGTGGATGAGGGTAGGGGTGATATGTTGCCAGGGCTTAGTGTGGGTGAGGAGCCTGGCTGCAGAGTTCTGGACGTACTGGAGCCTGTCCAGGGCTTTGCTGGTGACCCCGAACAGAACTCCATTGCAGTAGTCCAGACGAGAGGAGATGAAGGTATGAATTAATGTTTCTGCAACGGGGTCGGGGAGAGAGGGCCGGAGTCTGGAGATGTTTCGTAGGTGAAAGAAAGCAGTTTGACAGTAGACCTGATGTGGGAGTTCAAGGTGAGGCTAGAGTCCAGAGTGACGCCCAGGCTGCGAACCTCAGGGGAAGGGTGGATGGAGCCGCCATCGATGGTGAGGAGCAGATCTCCAACCTTCCGGAGCAGTGTTTTTGGGGCCACAACCATGAGCTCTGTTTTGTTATTGTTGAGTTTAAGTAGATTTTTTGACATCCAGGCTTGGATGTCGCTGAGGCAGTTGACAAGTGACAGTGGGGGTAGCTGGGATGATGGATTGACTGATGTAGAGTTGGGTGTCGTCGGCATAGGAGTGAAAGTTGAGACCATGTCGGCGGATGATTTCACCGAGGGGGAGCATGTAGATGTTGAATAGAAGGGGGCCGAGCACTGAACCTTGCGGCACACCTTGGTTCACAGGGGCTGGGGGAGAGCTGGATTTTCCGATGGTCACAAACTGTTGCCTGTTGGAGAGGTAGGAATGGAACCAGGAGAGGGCTGTACCAGAGAGGCCAAGGTAGACGGATAGGCGGTTGAGTAGGATAGTGTGGGAGACTGTGTCGAATGCGGCGGAGATGTCCAGGAGGATGAGGATGCTGACGAGGCCTAAATCGGCGGCTATGAGGAGGTCATTGTATCGAAAATTGCTAGCTACTGTCTGCTGTACACTCTTAGAAGGGATGTGTCAAATATGACACAACATGTGTTGAATTTCAACACACCTACAGAGTGTGCTCAGGGACAACACGTGTTGTGTTTATTTATGTGTAAATCATTTTTACACACAAAATGTGTTGCATGCCCCTAACACACAATGTGCACATTTTACACATTGTGTGTCATAAATGTGTAACCAAGATGAACACACTCATTTGTTATTTCTGCACATTTTGTGTTATATTTCTTTAACCAGAATTAACATTTGATTGTGTTATATCTGCACATTGTGTGTCAATGACGATTACTGGAAGTACCAGGTGGTGGATATGGTTTTTATTCAAAAAATCGAATGCAAGAATAAATTCATTGGACATTTATTTACAAGGATTTCATTAGCACAATATGTCATTAAGAAAATAATTGTTAACATTTAAAAACATTAATATTTTTCTAATTCATCAAATGTTGACAGAATAGATCATTCATAAAATCACACCTAAAAAAACCTTATACCTTGGTTAAAACAAACTTAATCTTCAGCAAACTATTGTTGTAAATGACTTTCAGCTGAGGGAATATAGTGATGAGACTCTTCACAAGGACCACCTTTTCAGTGTTGGATGGATAATTAAGGATTAAAATGAATGACAAGTGAGCTATTTATTTTTTATTTTTCAAAAAATACAAAAAGTTCTAGCATACAAATATTACAAATGCGTGATAATAAAGCAATTGGTTATAAAGAATGTCCTTTTGTATCAAGCAAATCATTTTTTCTTTACAACCAATATATCACTTAAATGCAACAATTATATACACATATGGACAACTTTACCATTCAATCTCGTCCAACTGATTTTGCTGCCGTCTCTCCTCGGCTCTTGGTAGTTCAGGCATTTATCAAACCTGGCAACCCCGGGTTTCCTTGCAGCTGTCAATCAAAGTCCAGTGGCTCCGCCCCAAAGTGCCAGAAACTTTTCACGCGCGCGTAGACAGACTCCGCGAGGCTGACACTCCCGCGAGCGAGCAAGAGGGCTGTCGCAGAGCCGCTCGCGGGCGCAGAGCCGCTCGCGGGCAGAGCCGCTCGCGGGGTTTAATCTGCGCGCGAGGGTCATTTTATGCGCGTGTAAAAGCACATTTTCTGCTCGTGAGTAGCTTGTTTTACGCGCTAGAATATTGACCCAAATCTGACTCCATAACGGAGATCTCTTTTTGTCCCCCTCTTCTCCCCGCTGCAGCCTAGCAGCTGATCTCAAAGCACGCTCCCCTCTCCTGCAGGGAGAAAAACTATATTTATATACGTTATATAGGTTGATACAGTAGCCCCTTTTTTAAAATAGTTTTTATAGGTGTTGCCATCTGTTTTGTGTAGCGTGGTTCTACAAGCAAGTCAATGCATTAATTGGGTGGTATCAGAGAGTTACACGGGTCTGTAAATGCAATGAAAACAATTGGCCACAGCAAATCATTTATATTAAACATGTAATTTTTACTTTTGAATACTTTAGTACAAAGGATGTCTTGAATAATTTAAGTGATATATGTGTACACATATAAATCATTAGTCAAAACAGGGCTACATTTGATTTAATTAAAAGGTATAATATGTGGTAAACTGAAGAGCCCTTTGGGAGCCGAAAGAGCCGGCTCTTCTTGGTGAGCCGAGCCAAATGATCCGCCTCACCAAGAAGAGCCGGAATTCCCATCACTAGAACGAATGACTTCTTCTGTGAGGATTTATAAAAGCAGCTGGAATCCCTTAAGTTGCTATTGGATAAAAAAAGTTAGGAAACGCCCCTATAGGATCCGCCCTTATAGGATCCGCCTCCTTGCTGCGGTCTGCAGCCAGACCCATCTCAAACGCGGACTTGGTTCGTCTGCAGCCTGCTATAGTATTAGCTAAAGAAATGATGTTGAACAAGGCTTATTAAGCTGAACATCGCCACAATTGTTCTGCTATGTATCGGTACTTATTTTCTTTTCTTAACAAGCATTAAGAATAACAACAAATAGCTATTTATCTTGCATATTGTCTCGTTTGATTATGAATGTAACGTTTATATAGTGGAACTACACTGTTTTATCAAAACCAAAGTGCCACGCAGTAACTTGGTAGGCCCATGCATGTATTTCAGCAGGAAATGTGCAACCTAGATTACATTTACCAACACAGACTATATAGAAATATTTGTAAAAGTTGTTCATGCGTTATTAAGTAATATGGCATTAACCCTCATGTTGTCTTTGGGTCGGTTTTCATGTATTTTTTAATAAAGGTTTCCTTTAGGTGATCCAGACAGGCTGGACCAGTGGGTGCTGAACATCCGGAGGAATACATGGACCCCCAACGTTTCTTCTCGCCTGTGCAGTGAACACTTTGAGTCATCCCTTCAGCACGGACTCATGGGTACAGATCCTTTTTAAAATAAATAAATAACTTGGTTCCATTTGTGAGTGTAAATTGTTGTTACTAATTAAATACATGTTATACATCATACAATGCTAAATAATTGTTATGGCACAGCTTGCACATCAGTGATGAGTAATGTTCTTTTGATTAAAGGCCAAATTAAGATTTTGCCAGTTAAGTAAAGAAACATAGAAATCGATTTTTTGCAAACCATCACATTCTCTTCAATTTATGCAAAGACTCTTTATCATAGATAGAGAATTGCCATTTCCCCCACATACTCTATGTTAAAAACAGATTAATTATATTACCTTTTTTTACATTATTTTAATAGCAACATTCATTCATCTGTTGTCATCTTATAACTTATTTATCTTAACAGCTATCACTGTAAAAAAAAAAATGATTTAATTTAATTTTACTATACAATATTTATCTTTACATTCTGTTCTTGCATATGTCTTATTATATTTACGTGTATATAGATTTCTGCCTGCACTAATTTATTATTCTTAATTTAATTTTGAATTTATTTTATTGTTTTATGTCTTAATAACTATGTTGCATTGTTGGAGGAGCTCGGGACAGATGATTTTCATTGCCATTCCCACACTGTAGCCTATATGCTATGACATAAATCCTTTGAATCTGAATCTTGGAAACACGTAATTGTTGAATGGATTAACTGCATAGTAACATGTTGGCCCTCTTTGTCTTTAGATTCCTTAAAACCTGGCCTGCCAGAGATCTCAAACAGAATTTCCTCTCCCCTGGCCCACTCACCCTGTGCTGCAACCTCGACCTCGACCTCCCCACTGCAATAAAACTTATTTTTACAGCCCTTTGTCTCTCGCCATTTTAGTCCTCACATTTATGAAAGGATCAAAACAGAGAAATCACTATAAAACACAAACACAGGTATTGCTTGAACAGTATTCACTTAACTGCTACTATTTGATAATTACCAGGGAACTCAACAGACCTCTTTTAGTGTCTGGAAATTGCAACAAGACTTTCTGCCCTTTTACATGTATCACAGTTCTTTGGTACAATATCTCACATCAATTTCCACACTGTTCGCGTCCGGATATCGCCATCGTAACCACAACCTCACACACTGGTACTGAATGTGCATCAAAGTGTTCCTATCCCCAAATATACCAAAAGATTTATGTAAACGACGAAGAAGCGATCGAAATGTGTATTTCAGTCGAAGGCCACGCCTCCACATCTGTCAACCAGTTGATCGGGGAACCAGTTAAACCGGAACACTGTGCAGGTGTTCAGAGCAGAGCGGCAGAGCGTGCAGAGCGTGATGAACCGAAACGTTTTTCTGTCGCAATCATTTAAGGAATCGTTGAGCTAGCTAGCTAGCATACATTGTCACTATCTGCTAACGTTAGCTTTAGCCTTAGTTTTCTAATAGTTTTTTCATAGGCTATAAACAGAGGTGGTATAAGTATAGATCTTGTACTTGATTAAAAGTAGAAGTACTCAGATCTTATACTTTAGTAGAAGTAGGCTACTCAGATCTTGTACTTAATACAAGTAGAAGTACTCAGATCTTGTACTTAATAAAAGTAGAAGTACTCAGATCTTGTACTTTAGTAAAAGGAGAAGTACTCAGATCTTGTACTTGAGTAGAAGTAGGCTACTCAGATCTTGTACTTAATACAAGTAGAAGTACTCAGATCTTGTACTTAATAAAAGTAGAAGTACTCAGATATTGTACTTTAGTAAAAGTAGAAGTACACAGATCTTGTACTTGAGTAAAAGTAGAAGTACTCAGATCTTGTACTTGATGTCGGGGGCTCGGATCCTTGTCACCTTTTTCATACCTGATGAGTTTGCATCCCTGACTACAGTTGCTTTAGCCTGTAGAAGCTAGTAAGCCTACTATTTGATTTGTTTTAGATGGGCACAACATGTTTCATATGCAGACCTTATTTTCCTGTTCCATGTTAAAATAAACCATTTTCAGTGGTACCGCTGAGAGTATTTTTTTTGGTCATGGAAAATTAGGTCATGGAGAAAGAAGTCATTGAAAATCATCGGTGAAAAGGTGTATGAACCCTGTCTATATGTATACTTTATTTTATAGGGTTTTATATCGTTGCATCAATTAACTTAGTCTTGTGTCTTATGTATTTTTATTATCATACCTTTTACCTCGCCATGTCCTTAACCTTTTAAAATGTTATATGTGTATATATGTGTTGTTGCTATGTACCTGTAAAGGTCTTAACATCTGATCTGAGGGAATTCTTGTGGTTTATTTTTAACTTGTGATTGTAAAGCACTTTGAGCTACACATGCTTTATGAAAAGGGCTTTATAAATAAAGCTTTATTATATATTTAAATTCCAAAAGTTGTGAACCTATTCTTGGTTGTCAGCTTCTGTTATGTGCTACCTAGCATATAACAAGGTGGTTCTAAATAGTCAACAATCCAATAATATTTTTGTATTTTATTTTTCAGGTATTGCATTCTCAGAGTATTGGGCTGCCGCCAACATGTCCGTGGGTACTGATGAAGAAGGATGGTGCCGTCATCACAGCTAACTGCAACTGCAAGGCTGGTTTGGGATCAACATGTACCCATGTTGCATCTCTCCTTTTCTACATAGAAACATCTATACGGATACGTGATGCCAAGACAGTTGCTGCAGATACACGCTTTACAACATCAGGAGGATACGTCCCCAGCTGACCCAGAAAGCGACGCAGGTTCTGGTCCAGGCTCTCGTCACCTCACGCCTAGACTACTGCAACTCCCTCCTGGCTGGTCTACCTGCATGTGCCATCCGACCTCTGCAGCTCATCCAGAATGCAGCGGCTCGTCTGGTCTTCAACCTTCCTAAATGTTCCCACACCACTCCGCTCCTCCGCTCCCTCACTGGCTTCCGGTAACTGCTAGAATCCACTTCAAGACACTGGTACTTGCGTACCATGCTGCGAATGGATCTGGCCCTTCCTACACCAGGACATGGTTAAACCGTACACCCCAGCACGTGCACTCCTCTGCATCAACCAAACGGCTCGCTGCACCCTCACTGCGAAGGGGACCCAAGTTCCCATCAGCAAAACACGTGGGTTTGCTATCCTGGCTCCAAAATGGTGGAATGAGCTCCCCATTGAATCAGGACAGCAGATAGCTTACACACCTTCCAGACTGAAAACTCATCTCTTTCGACTCCACTTCGAGTATAGAATTACTAAAAAGCACTTATATACTAATAAAGGACTGGCTTATCTAAAGCCAGTTGAGTAGCACTTGAAATGTTTGGCTCTATGAAACCTGATGTACTTTATGATTCTGTTTTCTTCAAGTTTGTATTTGTTGGTCGAACGCACTTATTGTAAGTCGCTTTGGATAAAAGCCTCAGCTAAATGCAATGTAATGTAAGTGTAACAATCAAAACAAGTTGTGCACACTAAAATGACACAAAATCATCATTATTTAAACTGACACTCAAAGAGCAAAACCTCAGCTCAAATATCCAAAACTCTAAACACATGTTCAGCTCTGCACCCAATTTGCAATTCAACTTTCCACTTTTTTAAAAGTATAACAACAGTATATTTGTGTTTCTGCACATATTTTGGAGACTTGAACAATCTTTATTTGCAGAATTCTCTATATCAAACGCCATAAAACAGTGTGCTTGAGCACGATGGTGTGTAGTTGGTTTTACAAAATGTCTTGTACTATGAATGAAGTGTGTGCCATTTGGTGCAACAGTTTGGTTTAGGTAAGTGTTTCTGTAGTTCTGGGTGCAGTGCTTCAGTCTGCAGTATATATGAGGTGTTTTGCACTTTGTGTGTATGGTTTTGTGAATTGTGTTTTGAGAAAATAAGCCCTGCTTTCAAAAAATGTGTTTTAGCATTGAAAAAAACTGTAATATGAACACAATGTTAATCTATCTGTTATGTGAGGTGATCTCTGCAGCTTACAGTGTAAAGAAGCATGTACTTGTTTTTTCACTGGGTAAATTGGAAACCTGTAATACATATAATACTTTGCCCTTTCAATTGTTTTTTTCAAAATGTATTTACCCAAGCTTAATCAGTCTGAGTTGCAGTGCCAGTCTCTGGTTCAATCAGTCCTTCTTCTGCCCCAGTGGCTCCCAGGACTGGTGTGGGCTCTTCTAAAGATGGTATATCAGATACCATGATTGTAGAGATCAAGTAGTGTGATTGGATGAACCTTTTTTTCTGGCGCGTTTATAACTGGCATTGTAGCAGGGGAAGGTGCTGTAATTTTCTCGTGGCCCAATTTGACAGACGGTGCCCAGTCAGGATGATTTTTGTCAAAAAGTGCTACTTGGTCAGTTATATCCTGGGCTGGGTGAACTGTTAATTAATACAAATGTGACCTCTTTTGACAGGACAAGTCAGACTTTAGATATATTTAAAATGCTGGTGTCAAGACACATGACAAATAATTGAGGAAACCAAAAGCCTCTGAAAAGGTGCCAGGGACTGTACAGCCTTCACTGTTTACATATAATCAAATGACCAGTAGGAGGAGGAATTACTTTAAATTACAGTTAAACGAAGCGCTGCAGGGGATTGACAGACTGGTGTGAAGATGGAGAGACAGCAAGCGCATTTCGTGGCATCTGCAGGCAGTGGCAAGTACTTCCGGCATATGCCACTGAGGCCGCTACTCTGTGGTATCTGTGGCAAGTACTTCCGGCATATGCCACAGATGCCACAACTTGCCGAGGCATCTGCCGCTGCTCATCGGGAGTTGCCACAAGATGCCAGAGTTAAGAGAAGGTTTACTGTAGCTGCCACTCGCCTTCCGTGGCAAATGCTGCTATTTAAACCAAGCGGCAAACTGGGGAACAGCCGGGAAGCCAATACGGAAGTGCCACACACTGCAGTTCATATATTGGCCGATAGGCGATGGCTGCAGAAAGGAGCAATTTCCATAGACCCCCATGTTAAAATGCCCAACTTTACAGCAGAAAAAAACCTGTTTCTATCCCTGGCTCCATACATTTTTATTATCGATATAGTTAGATTCCACCTTCATGATTATGGATCTGTGAGTGAATTGTTTTCTAACACAACCCTTTTATTTATATTAGGTATAGAGAGGCGAAGTCACGCCCATCTACTTCCGGCCCATGGGACCACGGAAGCGAAACATTTACATTGAATTCAATGGAGAGAGAAAACGTATCTTTTGATCCCGTTTGAATTGTGCCACGAACTACACATATGATGTTTGTCAATCTTAAACAATCATTTCCATGTCAAAAAAGTCACATTTTGTCGTAAAACTGTTGAAATATAAGACTATGAAAAATACGCGACTACAAAGACTACAAATCCCATTCTGGCTCGCGTAAGTGATGTCACAGGCGATAATTCTCCAAGTGGTTGCGACTCGTAATTAAAGCGAAGAAGAAGAAGATCTCATAACTGATTTATTCCCTCCAATAAATAAGAGATTGCTAAAAATAAATTCACTTTTACAAGATGCATGTGTGCTTTGTACCAGGTTGTAATCACATAAGTGATCATACCACTTGCTCGTTCTATCGATTCCCGTCTGATGAAAGGACCAGGAGTCGCTGGATCAGACATATCAGGTAATATACATGTTGTGCATGATGGAACATAGTCAAGTTAGCTACCTAGCTAGTAGCGACGAGTAGCGAGCACGTTAGTTAGCATTACATTACTTAGCCTTGTAATTTTTAGTAGCCTTACCATGAAGTTATTATTTTATTACATGAAGTAAGAGTAAGAGTAGTCATGATGGTAAGTATTTCGTGAAACATTTGAAGAGTAGCCTACTGCGCCATCCACCGGGTGCTATGGAAGCAGTCAGGGAGAGTCGAAGGCAGGCAGGGAGCTTTGCATGACAGATTCTTCTGGACGTGTTTCATTGTGATGACAGTAAGGGTGAGTCAATCTGTTTGTTGGAAAGACAGTAGTTGAGTGATTACTGAGAGAAAATTATTAGAAGAGATAATTATTCAAAGTGTTGTTACTTTAAAGTGTTGTTACTGACCTTTTTCTCTTTTATTTCCTTTCCCTCACCTGTAACTGCTGAGACCCTGAGGAACATGCACGTAATAGTATTTGGTTATGGTATATTATTTATATACATCAAAGGCACAATGCACCCCCCAGAGACACACATGTATTGAGTGTGATATTGTGCATAGGTCATGTGAAATCATCTTTACACACTAGAAAACTGTAGGAGCGGCAACTTGTTTTGAAATTGAATTTTTAATATCCGATAATGAGGTTGATCTGTTTTCTTATTCTTCTCTCTTCCCAGCTCCATCCATCACCGTGCTCTGTTCCTGCAGGTCCTGCTTGCTAATCATTATGCTCATATGTTTTTACACAATTACATATAAAGTCAATGTATTGTATGACATGAAGTTGTGCTTCATTCGGAGTCAATAATACATTCATTCTGCCTTCAACTGCACAATGACTGTGGACTGCACCGACATCCATGTAGCTGCCCCTCAGTAAGATGAACCAAGCAAAGAGGGTCACCATCATGCCCAAGGACATCCAGCTGGCCCGCCGCATCCGCGGAGAGAGGGCTTAAACTGACCTGAGACCAGCACACCCAAACACAATGGCTCTTTTAAGAGCCACCTACAGTTTCAAAGAGTTGCAATCCTACGTTATTATAATGATTAAACTGGTTCATGTGTCACTTAGTTTACTGAACCGTGATGAATGAAAGAAATTAGTGAGGTAGTGGTTTAAAGAAGTTACAAAGACATTAATATATGAGTAACAGGTCAGTGTAAACACAAGCTTCTGTCAATTATGGATCATTCAAACTATATACAAATAATATGTAATAAAGTTCTAAAATAAGTATTCGGTATATTCCTCGATAGCTTTTGGAGAAGGTTGTTTTTAAGTTTACTAAAATCTATCGTTTCAACTGTTTCACTTTATAAAAAGGAACAGGTGAGTAGAGCATCATTGAGTTTCTTATTCTGTCAGTAAATTATCCAAATGAAATGTTTTTCATTATTTTATTCAACCCTAAACAAATTGATTGTACCTTTTAATAATGACCTTACATGGTCGCCAAAGTTAAATTAACTTCAGAAAAAAACTAATAAATGTTTAAAGATAGGAACTTGCCATCCCACTGAAAAACAGTCCGTAGAGATTTAAAGGCGTAGTTGTAGTTCAGTCCAACATTTCATTTGGATTCATTTCGCCAACAGTCAACTATTTTCATAAAGAATATATATATTTTTCAAAGTCAACTTTATTGTCAATCTTACTCAGTTTGTGTTTATAGACAGAGAGATCAAAAAGACGTTTCCAACAATCCCAAATACGAAAAATTAAATTATACAATTTACAGATATGTAATGTATACAAATATATGTATATCACCATCATGTATAATGATGGTGTATGATGTAGAAGGAAGTGTGGTAGATAACAAGTAAATATAGAGTTACATACAGATCCATGTTACAGCAAAAGATGGAATAACTAAGAAGCACGCAGTATAATAATAATTACATGCAACAATGAAATAACTGCTCAGCGTCTCCACCACAATCCCAATCTGCTGTCTCCTGTTTTCCTCCCCTCTGCATAACACCCCATCACACATACGGAACACAACGCAGAGTCTGAGGGTGTTAAGAGTATGTTTATTTAAATGTCCTCCTCTCTACTGGCCAACACAGGGAGCATATGCTGGGTGTAGAATTGTTCCAGGAGGAGGAGATTTCCATGCCATGCAGGGTCTTTGGGGATGAGGATGATGATCGCCTCCTTCTGGTCCACACAACAAAGTAGCAGAGACTCCGGTCTGTGATGCCAGTATGGGTGATTCTCCTTGAGAATATATGACCCACCCTCCTCACGGAGACAGAAGGATGGTAACTGGACTGCCTCCGCGATGGTCATGTTCATGTCACCAAAATCCTTGAATCTACACACAGCAAATAAACTCAAATGACACCACGAGATGTAAAAGGAGATCACACATACAGTATAGAATATACTGTATAGTCGATATAAAACTGGCCGCTTCAATCTGAAGAGCAACTAAAACAAAACACGGGAGTTTACCTTGTTCTTGTACATGTACATGCCTCACTGTCAGTTAACAGCAACTTGTCCACTCTGCTAGGCTACAACGTTAGTTAGTCGTAGTTACTGTACTTGACCCTTTAGCTTTAGCCGTGTTCGTGGTGATATACCAGACAATTAAGATGTCGTGCTGTGCGCTTGAATGTACTAACAGAACTTCCAAGAAGTCTACTCTCAGCTTTTTTCGGTGAGTAAAATGATAATATTATACATGTTAACCCCGTTAGCAGGTGGGTGTGTGTGCTTGTTAGCTTAGCTTGTTATGTAGCTTATTAGCCAGCTAAGGACGTCACGTAACCCTTTACACATGTGTATATATATATACAGTTTAGTTTATGATTCAGCCTTGGGTAAGACTTTTATAGTCTATGGCTATGACGCCCATAATGCTAAATGGGAGCAAATGTTAAAAGGGAACCCAATTAACCCAGTGGTGGCCGCCGGAGTCCGCCGCCGAAGCTAACCGGAGCCGTAGCTAGCCCTTCGCGGCTCCGTTAGCTTCGGCCAGCGGCGGAGCCCGGCGTTATAACTGGAGATCAAGGAATGCAGCGAAACGTGGCGATAGAGTCTGGCGGGAGACCGCAGCAAGGAGGCGGATCGTATAGGGGCGGATCCTATAGGGGCGTTTCCTATAGTGAACGACGGGAGCCGGCTCTCGCCCGCGAACGAGCCGTTTTTTGTTTTGTTTTTGCGGAGGGATCTAGATCGGCATGAAGGCACATTATGCAATGTGGACATTATCCCGCTTATTACACATGGCCACATTCTCAACAAAGTAACGACATGACTCCCAATAATAAGTGAAATGCTTTTATGGATTTAGAAAAAGATTTGATTGATTTAAAAAATTGTTTTATGTATTGATTTAAATGGACATGCATCCGCTAAGAAAAGTAGTCCGTTGTTACTGTTTGAACTAACGCAGTGGTTCTCAAACAGGTGGGCCTTTTCAAGCCCCACCTGTTCCTCATCGCTCCAATAAAATGGTAGGCCAAGCTTACAATTGTCAAATGTATCGTTCTATAACAGGGGTCTCCAACTTTTTTTAGGATGAGGGTTACTTTCAAAAAATAAAACAAGTCGTGAGCTACTTTTACTCCTCTTTTTTGTTTTTTTGCAGTGTATATATTTAGCACATTTTAACATTATTATATGCTACCTTTAACCTTTGAGTGCTGTTTGGGTCTGTGGGACCCGTTTTCAGTGTTTACTAAAATAAAATGTATGCAATTTAATTATTTTAACCTGCTTTATTTGGTGGTGGACATCACATCCTCGAGGGTCCGGGGGCATGCACCCCCAGGAAGATTTTTTTTAAATGTTGAAGTTGAATGCATCAATCTGGTGCACTTTGAGCTAGGGCTGCTCAATTAAATCGTATTTTAATCGCAATTACGATTTTGGCTTGCAACGATTATGAAAACAACATAATCGAAATAAAACGATTTTATTTATTTTTTAAATAGGTTTTTCAGTTGAATTATACTTAAAGTTCAGGGTAATCAACTGTTAAAAACATACTTTTCAAATTATTTTCTTCAATAAATTGATGTTTTTCAAAGTAAATGGTTAATCGTTTTTAATAATCGTGATATCAATTATTGACCCAAATAATCGAGATTATGATTTTTGCCATAATCGAGCAGCCCTACTTTGAGCCCAACATCAATTTATGGATACAGCTCTCAACACTCAGATGAAAGGGAGCTGTATACTTTTCAATAATCCAAACATCTTTAGAATATGATCACAACAAATCATTTAAACTTGTTTATTCTTATCTTATGTTACCTAGTTAGCATTCTTTCTTTTTATTTATGCATATTTGACTAATCACTCCCCTTTTAAACTTTTTACTGTCCTATAGTACACATTGGAATGATTTCTTACTTTATTTTGTACAACTTTATTAAATAGATAAAGGTGTGCTCTCTCTCTTGCTCTCTCGCTCTCTCGCTCCACATTGCTTTTCTTCCCGACTGCAATGCTGTTGTGTGTGTCTGTGAGAGCGTTTCACACGTGTGTATGAGAGATTTTTACCAGTGGCGAGCCTGTCTCTGAGGGCCTAAGATATTCTACAAAATAATATTTAAAAACATTAAAACAAATTATATTTTTCTTTATATATTTTTTTTAAATATGTTTTTAGTAATATTTGTCAATAGTTTTACCAAAAATAACTTGATTAAATTGTATTTAAAATAACATTTCCAAAGAAATAAATCCTTTGAATCTGCCTATTCAGTTTCTGTTTGAATGTGAAGGGTTAAATGAAAGAAGCTCCTCTCTGCGAGTCTGTGAAGACAGGAGCTGATTGGAGCTATGAATTCACAGAGGGCCAGCTATAGTAACTGAACGAGAGTAATGTCAAATGACAGTACAATTGACCAATCATATCTTCCCTCTAAATGGGTGGGCTTTATTATCGCGGACTTTATGACAAGTTCCGCCCGCTGTGAAACGTTTCTTGTTTCCATAGCAACAACAACTGTCAACAGCGTAAACTTGCCTTCAAAATAAAAGCATGCCAAATTACACTTAAGACATACAACTGCAACGAAAGTAACAAACACAATGCAATATCCTTTTCAATTTCAAAGAACACAAATTGGGTTATCTACAGGTGTTGTTTTGTGTGGTTGAGGGTCGCTTTTCATTGATACGTTTTGCACCCCGGGCGGGTCGTTGTTTTGATATTCCACCAGTGTATAAATAATAAATAAATGTGAAAAAAAATGTAAAAAAAATATTAGAATTTTTTTTTTCGCGACCCACCTATCACATCTCTGCGCCCCACCGCGCGCCCCACACTTTGAGAAACACTGAACTAACGTAACAACGGCAGGAACTGCTTCTATAGTGTTTTTGAGGAGCTTTTTGATTACAGATTTGAAAACATCGTTGCTTGCTTTAAAAGTAGCACAATTCATTATGTCAAACCTTGAAAGATATCCCTGCCCTAATGCCAAAAGTAACTGGCACAGTAATGTGTCGCCGTAGCTATGATGTCTATGTCTGGACCGCTGCGTAAAAAGGAGGGTTTCTGCCCAATTACTTCTCTTCTTACTTCTATAAGAATAAAACACGGAGGACGTATATGGAGTCAGATTTGGGTCAATATTCTAGCGCGTAAAACAAGCTACTCACGAGCGGAAAATGTGCTTTTGTGCTTCGCGCGCAGATTAAACCCCCGCGAGCGGCTCTGCGCTCACTCGCGAGAGAGACAGCCCTCTTGCTCGCTCGCAGGAGTGTCAGCCTCGCGGAGTCTGTCTACGCGCGCGTGAAAAGTTTCTGGCACTTTGGGGCGGAGCCACTGGACTTTGATTGACAGCTGTAAGGAAGCCCGGAGTTGCCAGGTTTGATAAATGCCTGAATTACCAAGAGCCGAGGAGTGACGGCAGCAAAATCAGTTGGACGAGATTGAATGGTAAAGTTGTCCATAAAAAACTATAATATTCGTAAAGTGTACAGCTAATATATATATATATATATATAAACATTTATTTTATATAAAACAATATATTTTTGAGTGGGCTGTATCTGTCGAAAATTGCATATATATATATATATATATATATATATATAAATTTATTTTATATAAAACAATATATTTTTGAGTGGGCTGTATAATAATAATAATAATTTCAATTTATATAGCGCCTTTCACGAAACCCAAGGACGCTTTACAATGGGAAGTAAAAAAACAAAAGGTAATAATAAACATACAGAGCAATAGCAGGAAATAAGTGACTGTATATTAGTTGAGGCCAAAGGCCCGAGTGAACAGATGGTGTTTGAGGTGTTTTTTGAAGGTGTCCAGAGTGTCTGCATTCCTGATTGCAGAAGGCAGAGAATTCCAGAGGGTGGGGGCTGCGACACTGAAGGCTCTGTTGCCAAATGTTTTCAGCTTGGAGCGCTGGATGGAGAGCAGCCCTTTGTCAGAGGACCGCAGGTGACGAGAGGGGGTGTAGGGCTGAAGGGGGTCAGAGATGTATGGAGGGGCTAGGGAGTGGAGAGACTTGTAGGTTAGCAGGAGGAGTTTGTACTGGATGCGTGACTTGACCGGGAGCCAGTGAAGGTGGATGAGGGTAGGGGTGATGTGTTGCCAGGGCTTAGTGTGGGTGAGGAGCCTGGCTGCAGAGTTCTGGACGTACTGGAGCCTGTCCAGGGCTTTGCTGGTGACCCCGAACAGAACTCCATTGCAGTAGTCCAGACGAGAGGAGATGAAGGTATGAATTAATGTTTCTGCAACGGGGTCGGGGAGAGAGGGCCGGAGTCTGGAGATGTTTCGTAGGTGAAAGAAAGCAGTTTTGACAGTAGACCTGATGTGGGAGTTGAAGGTGAGGCTAGAGTCCAGAGTGACGCCCAGGCTGCGAACCTCAGGGGAAGGGTGGATGGAGCCGCCATCGATGGTGAGGAGCAGATCTCCAACCTTCCGGAGCAGTGTTTTTGGGGCCACAACCATGAGCTCTGTTTTGTTATTGTTGAGGTTAAGTAGATTTTTTGACATCCAGGCTTGGATGTCGCTGAGGCAGTTGACAAGTGACAGTGGGGGTAGCTGGGATGATGGATTGATACTGATGTAGAGTTGGGTGTCGTCGGCATAGGAGTGAAAGTTGAGACCATGTCGGCGGATGATTTCACCGAGGGGGAGCATGTAGATGTTGAATAGAAGGGGGCCGAGCACTGAACCTTGCGGCACACCTTGGTTCACAGGGGCTGGGGGAGAGCTGGATTTTCCGATGGTCACAAACTGTTGCCTGTTGGAGAGGTAGGAATGGAACCAGGAGAGGGCTGTACCAGAGAGGCCAAGGTAGACGGATAGGCGGTTGAGTAGGATAGTGTGGGAGACTGTGTCGAATGCGGCGGAGATGTCCAGGAGGATGAGGATGCTGACGAGGCCTAAATCGGCGGCTATGAGGAGGTCATTGTATCGAAAATTGCTAGCTACTGTCTGCTGTACACTCTTAGAAGGGATGTGTCAAATATGACACAACATGTGTTGAATTTCAACACACCTACAGAGTGTGCTCAGGGACAACACGTGTTGTGTTTATTTATGTGTAAATCATTTTTACACACAAAATGTGTTGCATGCCCCTAACACACAATGTGCACATTTTACACATTGTGTGTCATAAATGTGTAACCAAGATGAACACACTCATTTGTTATTTCTGCACATTTTGTGTTATATTTCTTTAACCAGAATTAACATTTGATTGTGTTATATCTGCACATTGTGTGTCAATGACGATTACTGGAAGTACCAGGTGGTGGATATGGTTTTTATTCAAAAAATCGAATGCAAGAATAAATTCATTGGACATTTATTTACAAGGATTTCATTAGCACAATATGTCATTAAGAAAATAATTGTTAACATTTAAAAACATTAATATTTTTCTAATTCATCAAATGTTGACAGAATAGATCATTCATAAAATCACACCTAAAAAAACCTTATACCTTGGTTAAAACAAACTTAATCTTCAGCAAACTATTGTTGTAAATGACTTTCAGCTGAGGGAATATAGTGATGAGACTCTTCACAAGGACCACCTTTTCAGTGTTGGATGGATAATTAAGGATTAAAATGAATGACAAGTGAGCTATTTATTTTTTATTTTTCAAAAAGAATACAAAAAGTTCTAGCATACAAATATTACAAATGCGTGATAATAAAGCAATTGGTTATAAAGAATGTCCTTTTGTATCAAGCAAATCATTTTTTTCTTTACAACCAATATATCACTTAAATGCAACAATTATATATACACATATGGACAACTTTACCATTCAATCTCGTCCAACTGATTTTGCTGCCGTCTCTCCTCGGCTCTTGGTAGTTCAGGCATTTATCAAACCTGGCAACCCCGGGTTTCCTTGCAGCTGTCAATCAAAGTCCAGTGGCTACGCCCCAAAGTGCCAGAAACTTTTCACGAGCGCGTAGACAGACTCCGCGAGGCTGACACTCCCGCGAGCGAGCAAGAGGGCTGTCGCAGAGCCGCTCGCGGGCGCAGAGCCGCTCGCGGGCGCAGAGCCGCTCGCGGGGTTTAATCTGCGCGCGAGGGTCATTTTATGCGCGTGTAAAAGCACATTTTCTGCTCGTGAGTAGCTTGTTTTACGCGCTAGAATATTGACCCAAATCTGACTCCATAACGGAGATCTCTTTTTGTCCCCCTCTTCTCCCCGCTGCAGCCTAGCAGCTGATCTCAAAGCACGCTCCCCTCTCCTGCAGGGAGAAAAACTATATTTATATACGTTATATAGGTTGATACAGTAGCCCCTTTTTTAAAATAGTTTTTATAGGTGTTGCCATCTGTTTTGTGTAGCGTGGTTCTACAAGCAAGTCAATGCATTAATTGGGTGGTATCAGAGAGTTACACGGGTCTGTAAATGCAATGAAAACAATTGGCCACAGCAAATCATTTATATTAAACATGTAATTTTTACTTTTGAATACTTTAGTACAAAGGATGTCTTGAATAATTTAAGTGATATATGTGTACACATATAAATCATTAGTCAAAACAGGGCTACATTTGATTTAATTAAAAGGTATAATATGTGGTAAACTGAAGAGCCCTTTGGGAGCCGAAAGAGCCGGCTCTTCTTGGTGAGCCGAGCCAAATGATCCGCCTCACCAAGAAGAGCCGGAATTCCCATCACTAGAACGAATGACTTCTTCTGTGAGGATTTATAAAAGCAGCTGGAATCCCTTAAGTTGCTATTGGATAAAAAAAGTTAGGAAACGCCCCTATAGGATCCGCCCTTATAGGATCCGCCTCCTTGCTGCGGTCTGCAGCCAGACCCATCTCAAACGCGGACTTGGTTCGTCTGCAGCCTGCTATAGTATTAGCTAAAGAAATGATGTTGAACAAGGCTTATTAAGCTGAACATCGCCACAATTGTTCTGCTATGTATCGGTACTTATTTTATTTTCTTAACATGTGAATGACAAGCATTAAGAATAACAACAAATAGCTATTTATCTTGCATATTGTCTCGTTTGATTATGAATGTAACGTTTATATAGTGGAACTACACTGTTTTATCAAAACCAAAGTGCCACGCAGTAACTTGGTAGGCCCATGCATGTATTTCAGCAGGAAATGTGCAACCTAGATTACATTTACCAACACAGACTATATAGAAATATTTGTAAAAGTTGTTCATGCGTTATTAAGTGAATATGGCATTAACCCTCATGTTGTCTTTGGGTCGGTTTTCATGTATTTTTTAATAAAGGTTTCCTTTAGGTGATCCAGACAGGCTGGACCAGTGGGTGCTGAACATCCGGAGGAATACATGGACCCCCAACGTTTCTTCTCGCCTGTGCAGTGAACACTTTGAGTCATCCCTTCAGCACGGACTCATGGGTACAGATCCTTTTTAAAATAAATAAATAACTTGGTTCCATTTGTGAGTGTAAATTGTTGTTACTAATTAAATACATGTTATACATCATACAATGCTAAATAATTGTTATGGCACAGCTTGCACATCAGTGATGAGTAATGTTCTTTTGATTAAAGGCCAAATTAAGATTTTGCCAGTTAAGTAAAGAAACATAGAAATCGATTTTTTTGCAAACCATCACATTTCTCTTCAATTTATGCAAAGACTCTTTATCATAGATAGAGAATTGCCATTTCCCCCACATACTCTATGTTAAAAACAGATTAATTATATTACCTTTTTTTACATTATTTTAATAGCAACATTCATTCATCTGTTGTCATCTTATAACTTATTTATCTTAACAGCTATCACTGTAAAAAAAAAAATGATTTAATTTAATTTTACTATACAATATTTATCTTTACATTCTGTTCTTGCATATGTCTTATTATATTTACGTGTATATAGATTTCTGCCTGCACTAATTTATTATTCTTAATTTAATTTTGAATTTATTTTATTGTTTTATGTCTTATATAACTATGTTGCATTGTTGGAGGAGCTCGGGACAGATGATTTTCATTGCCATTCCCACACTGTAGCCTATATGCTATGACATAAATCCTTTGAATCTGAATCTTGGAAACACGTAATTGTTGAATGGATTAACTGCATAGTTAACATGTTGGCCCTCTATTGTCTTTTATTATGCACTCTTACATTTAAAACAACATTATTCAAAAGAAAGTTGAATATCTACAGACCTCAAAAAGTTATTTTATGGGTTTTTGTTTATTATTTTTATTAGGGAAGGAGATGCCTGAAAAACACTGCAGTGCCCACCATTTTGTATTTCACCAAAGAACAACAGCCTGGAAGGAGAAGCAGGTGAGTAGCAATGACGAGGTCAGTGACACTCCTAGTTCGACTGTTAACAGCAAGGAGGAGGAGGTTGCAGATGTCGACCATGGTAGTGGTGAAAACAGTCTTGCTGCTGATCAGAGCAATGTCATTATGATACAAGGCACACCTGAGGAAGCCTTTGTTGTTCCACATGTGGAGCACAATGACATTCCAACAGCCAATGCTTGTGAGGACGATGTTGGTTTGGGTAGCAGCAGCCAACAAACAGACTCCGCCTCTGTTCACTCTTACACTTGGGCTTTAAACTAAGACGGGTCATACTGAATAGTTTGTGCACACATTTCTAACATGCGATCTTTCTTTCATGTAGGACGCTTGAGGGAAGTTGCAACGCTTCGGCCAATGTGATGTCTTCTCCACGTGAAAGAGATTGAAGGCATCATTTATAACTTGAGACAACTTTCCAAAAGTGATGACTTGTATTGGCTTAGGCAGTAATGGATTACATCTAACACGAATCAAGATCGTATAGAAAAAAAGGAAAGTGTAATCCTTAGTTACATAGGAAAAGATGTAATCGGATTAGTTTTACTTTTTTGAATAATAGGGAAACTCAGGATTACAATCTTATTCAAAACCTAAAAAGAGCATATAGTGTTTGTTGTAAAATGATCAAATGGTATTTCTTCTCTGGAAGCCGTACTGTTCTGTAGACTAATACTTTCATTGTGAATCTGTACACCTACTGCCTGAATCTGCTTTATGGTATTATATTATACATTTAAGTAATAAAATCATATTAATATTTCTTCTCTCTTCTGTTTATTTGCATTGCATTTGATATTGAGGTAATCCAAAAGATAAATAAAGTTATCAGGTTACATTACTTTTATATCTTGATACTCACATTAAGTTACTGGTTGTGTTTTTGGCAAGTAGCCCTCCCAACCCTGTACATAAGTTATATCATTTTAATTACTGATACAGTTGTTGCACATCTTTAATTTATTTTCTAGTGTACTTAAGTCATAAAATGATTCGAAACCTTTACTTTTCATAAAATGCAAGATGTAACTTTCAATGTGGCTTGTGTATTTATCACATTTTCAATGTGAAATAGATCTGATTAAATAAAGAGTAAAAGCACAATCTTAAATGTTGACATTTATCATTTTCCTATGCTTATTGTTAATGTAGTGGTGTTATAAACAAAATGTTGTCCTAAAGGAAATTAAGATGTTTTTTATTTGTTGACAAAAGATTTAAAGTTGATGCTCACAACATGTGGGAACATTTATGGAAAAAAAAAATTCTATTGTAAAACAAATATTTATCTGCATACTGAACAATTTAGAAACTCTCTAAAAGGTATTATCTTCTGTGACGTTACGACCCTGTAGGGATTGTGGGTATTGCACTTCATAATTACTTTCTTTGGTATGCTTATGACATTGATGCCAAAATACATGGGACTAGGGGAGACCTTCTTGTTGATTGCATTGTCACTGATAAATGACAGCGTAGTATTCATTGTCAAGATTTTGTGTTTTTAAACTTGGGACTCTTTTCAGACTGCTCCGGCTTGGGAAAAGAGTTGAGCCTTAATGTGTAATGTTTTCTGTATTGTATGTAGAGAAGTCCCAATCCGATCACGTGATCGGGGATCGGAGCCGATCACGTGATTTTCCAAAAATCGGGAATCGGGATTTTTTAAATTTTTTTTTATATAAAATATATTTTTTTTAATTTAATGTTACAAAACAAAAATGACCATGTTCACGTCTTAAAGTCATCCTGAGGACTTAGTTTTGGTTTAAAATTACACAACATCATGTATGTGTTGCTTTCTTTGGGCTTGTTTTCATAAACCTGGTTGCTTATTTCTCTGAAATCTGGCAACAGAGTGGGCAGGGCGCAGTGTCTAATAGTAGCAGTAAGCTAACGAGAGGCTACGTTCAGCTGGTGACTCGGGAGTCGGGACAGAGAAAATGTCAGGAGTTTGGAAGTATTATAAAATTGAAAGCGAAGGCAGTGTAACAGCCAGATGCAATGTTTGCAAGGCAGAGGTTCCGCGTGGTGGAAAGAACAGAGCTACGTTCAACACGACCGATTGGTCGTACGCTAATACGCTACCTGAGAAACAAACACCAACAACAACACGGCGAGTACACAGCGGCCACTCAGGTAACGGCACTGAAACAACCGACACTTTCAGAGACTTTTAAAAGGAAAGAGAAACTGCCCCAGAACAGTGAAAAGGCCAAAAGAATAACAGCCAAGATAGCTAAATTCATCGCGTTGGATGACCAGCCGTTATCTGTTACCTTTTTTTCTCTTAATGCATTGCATAAAGATCGGATCGGGAAAAATCGGTATCGACAGATTGTCAAAATCAAATGATCGGAATCGGATCGGGAGCAAAAAAAGGTGATCGGGACATCCCTAATTGTATGGTAAGCTTATCTTTTCATTTGATAGTCCCATTTGGATATGATAGCTAACATTTTCAGTAAGCAGTAGACAAAAGAAGTGAAAATATGAATGTAATTTATTTTCAATATTTACATAAATACATAATTATTTTAACAAATCAAAAAACATCATAACAAATACAAAATAAAAGGTTTGACAGACAGCCATGCCCAGCATGGGCCTGGAGAGCTACAGAGTCCATTGGGGGAAGGGGGGGGGGTGGGATGTGGGGAAGAGGAAGAGCAGCCATGTTAACAGTGTTATGGCTACAGATGTAATATCTAACTCAACATTAGCCATGACAGTCTGGGCTTAGCAAGGGTCTTAGAATACATACTCTAAAGGCCAAATCCAAAGACAGTGATACTGACATTTTAGCAGTTCACAGTCTTTGGAGGTGGTCTTTCAGGCAATTGGCTAAGTGACTTTAAAAAAAATATCATTTCCCCTAGGGGTGAAATGAACTCCATCTCGCAAAAACAGCCCATGACTGTCATGTCTAATGTTCGAGTGGTCAACAATCGAACCATTTAGGCTATGAACAAATGTAGCCATAACATTGTTAACAAATCTCCGGGCCTTGTCGATCTTTACCGGCTTTACATCAGCCCTCCACCGGCACCTCTGGTTGATCTGGGATAGCACGATCTTCATTTCAGGGTACCGATGGTGTAGCTGGTGCATTTCCTCCTTCATTTTGTTCACGATCACCACACTGGGCAAATTTCCCAAATCATTTCCACCACAGTGTACGATGAGGACATCCGGGGCTGCGCTTCCAAGCAGGGATCGGTAAAAGAAGGGAAGGACCCCTCTCCATCGCAGTCCACCCCTGCCGAACCAGCTGACCTTCAAGTTGAGGCCAAGGTTGCTGCCCATTGTCTCTGCCGCTCTCTGTGCAGCACGCCGGACGTAGCTGTCACCAACGATCCACACGGTCACTACTGGTGGAAAATAAATGAGAGTAAGGCATGCTTCAGATAATGAAGAATATCAAATTAAGTATAAACTGTTGCTCATTTTGTTCCGTTGACAATAACACACAAAATAACTATTAAATCACACCTGTATGGTTAAAATTAACAAGAGAGCAACATCTCAAAAAACAGATTAACAGCACACAGTTTATATATTTATATACTGTGTGCTGTTTATCTACAATTGTGCACACATGTATATGTATAGTATGTTTGTGTGTAATGTCAACCATCTGAAGTCATGTAAAGTACCAGGACCATCAACTTACAGGTTGTGCAGTTTGGCGTGGAGGAGGTTGCCATCTTCTTTTTTCTTAATGCTGAAATAAATAAAAATGGTTTAATCAATATAAAGGCACCTTTCTTTTTCTACAGTCATATTTCATTAATCACATTTAATTCACGCAACACTGGCCATATCTCTGCTAGTTTACAAAGTTTAGTTACAAATGACATTTATATTTGAAAAACGGTGAAGCACTTAAAAAACAATTGTATAGTGTAGGTTCAAGAACATTTAAATCAAAAGGACAAGTTTTGTAAAGTTACAAGGTATCTTACCTTCAGAATATGCCGGGAACGAGGAGCAGTGACCGCAAGCTGGGTTGTTAGCATAGGTTGTTCGCTTAATACTGAGAGCATGTTAGCTTAGCTTCTTAGCCTGAGCTAGGTCTGGAACGTCACGCTCGGTGGCAGCAGGTCCCGCCCTGTCCCGCCTCGGCTCCGCCTCAGCACCGCCTCTTTGCCCTTATTTGGAGCAGGCGGGAGTTCGACTCTGACGTCACTGTCGAGCCGTTAGTGGCCGACTCCGCCTACTAAGGGCTTCACGGCAACTCTGCAGAATCCTATGGGTGACGTCACGGACCCTACGTCCATTTATATATACAGTCTATGATTTAAACCCGTATTTATCGTGTAAAATGTCGCTGTTTTGGCATGACTTTATCGAACTGATCTGTACACAGGACTGATGATCTGTACACAGGGTTGGGTTGTAACGGAATACATGTAACAGCGTTATGTAATCAGAATGCAAAAACCAAGTAGCCTAACTTTATTCAGCTCGCGTTACATTTGAAAAACAACTAATCCGAATACAGTTACTTTCGTAAACCTGAAGTGAATACATTTTGGAATACTTATTGGAATTATTGGTGGAAAAGTTTCCTCACAAAATGTATTCTAATATTCATTACCGGCAGAACTGTGTGCACAGCGCAGCAGCATGTCTGTGAGGCCCCACCCCCGCACGCAGATGAGAGAGAGATCTCTTTTTAAATATTGAAAGTTAGATACGGAGATGGTTCGATAAAACGTGCAAGATAACGTTTATGTAGCATTTATTTATTGTCGAAATGATGACATTTCATAACGGGATAAAATCAAAGTGAATGGCCTGCTGCTGCTGAAGGCATGGGGAAAATATAACTGTCCTTTGCCTAATTTATAAAGTAAACCTTAGCATCTCACTAGCTAGTTACAGCTGCCTTAAGTCTGTAGCCAAGTCTAATAACACCAGTGTACACGTTGCTGTGTCAATACCATAGGTCAATACAGATATGTATTTGTTAATTATTTGTCTTTACTAGTCATACACCTGGTTTATCATAGCAAGCAGAAACTCCCCTCAAGAAGCGACAATTGCCAAGGGCGTTGCAACCCTCACTCGCCAATGTTTCATCATAAATATAGCACATTTGTTTATTTTAGAAAACCATGCTCCAAGTAAAATTTAATAGAAATGATAATGTATAATCTTTTGGAAAAATAGAGATCGCACATCAGTCCTGTGTAGTGTGTACAGATCAGTTCGATAAAGTCATGCCTAAACAGCGAAATTTTACACGATAAATACGGGTTTAAATAGCTGCATTTACCACCGAAGGCGAGTGGCAGCTACAGTAAACCTTCTCTTACTCTGGCATCTTGTGGAAACTCCCGATGAGCAGCGGCAGATGCCTCGGCAAATTGTGGCATCTGTGGCATATGCCGGAAGTACTTGCCACAGATGCCACGGAGTAGTGACCTCTGTGGCAGATGCCGGAAGTACTTGCCACTGCCTGCAGATGCCACGAAATGAGCCAGGCCCTACTGTGAAGATGACGAAGGGATACTCCACAATCTGAAATGTCGATGGATGACAGACTCCAGGTTTCCTATTTCCTTGTTAAGATGCATGTCTTAGTACGTCGGTTATATGTTCATTTTGAATGTTTGTATGTAAAACCCGACACTTACCTGACGTGAAATGACCCCACAAACGCGAGTATAGTTTGTGGTTGGATGGTTTGAGATCCTCCCGTCCGATCCTATTGAGCAATTTTTCCTGGCGACGCTTTGAAAGTTCATGTGTTGCTTCACCCTGGTGCGTTATAATCGCCGGCAGCCTGTAAAATGACTTCGGCCCCCTGTTTCGATCACTGTTTGTAGATGTATGTGCATGAATAAACAAGGCAACTCAGGCTGTGTATTCACATTGAGCAGGCAATCATACAACTGAGCAGTGGCGACTGGTCATTAGGGCAGGTGTAGGCAAAGTATTAAAAATAATGATTACAAAAAAATGCAAAAATTAATTAAAAAATATATTAAATATATTTAAGATCATGTTTAATCATCTGATTCGTCTGTACATTGCTGTTTAAGTCTGTGTTCTTCTAATTAGTGTCTACAGTGTGTGCCTATTGAGCTGTTTAGAGCCATGTGGGACAAAACCCGATCCTGCCCCTCCCTCTTACTGTCTAAGTCAATGGTGACTGTAAAAACTACACTGCGTATAGGGTTGGGTATCGTTTGAATTTCCACGATTCCGATTCCGATTCTACTTTTCGATTCCGGTTCTTAACGGTTCTCGATTCCGATTCTTTGAGGGGCAGGGTAAAAAAATGATACATGCTTCTTCCACCAAAAAAATTACATTTATTCGAGAAACTTTTACACAGGTTAGTTTAAAGTAATATTCACATTAATCAGTCTGTTTATATTCACTGCTATGTAACTGTAACCTGAGAACCACTGAAGCTATAACAGTGCAACAGTCCAACTTTTAAAAACAGTTCTTGTTGAGAAAAACAAGCATATCTGCCTTCTCAGGCATACCGGGAAGAAATGTTTGAACATGTTGAAGTAAAATGCTTCAATCTGGTGCACACGCAGAATTACTAGAGACTAGATCTAGGGGGTACAACTCTAAACACCCATATGAAAAAGATCGGTTTACATTTTAATAATTAAACAATAGCCTACATGTAACGCATTTTATTTTTGTTGTTCATTCATATCTTATTTTACTATTTTATTTATGCATATTTTTTATCTCTCCAGTTTAAAACGATATGTCTGGTTTACTGTCCTATAGTATACATTGGAATGATTTCAAACCTGTTTTATCCCAATAATTATAAAAGAGTGCCTTGGAAATATGTGTTTACATAAATTGTGATCAAAACGTTTGAGACCCACTGAGATAACTTAGACTAAAGTGAACTATCTAAACACTCAAGAGTCCTTTACCTCACTGAGCTGTAGTTATCAGCCTCTCAGTCTGACTGGAGAGGACTCTCCCTCCACATAATTGTAGAAACATCTTCTTTTTCCGTTAGAGCAGCTAGCACCAGATGCTAATAACAACAGCGCCCTCCCTTTCTCCCTAGCTCACTCGCACTTTGGCTGTGAGCTGCGGTTGCCAGATAAGCCAACATCCCCCATTTTCATCACTTGCAGCGCCCATCGTACAGGGCAAATGAAAAGTGTAACTGGGATGAAAAGGGTGTTACATTTACTTAATTATGAATGTTGTTACATCAAGGCCGAAAATTAGGATGAGCACCAATGGTCAAAACATTTTTTTTTTCTCCCAGAGCTGTCAGCGCAGCGCCTCCACAGATCTGGCGCCCTCGGCGAACATTTATAATGCCAGTGCGACGGGCCGGCCCTGGTCTCAGGTTACACTGTAGGAAATGTAGATACAACGCTACATTTCCCGCCCCGCTGCAGTCATGCAGTAGGCTACGGAGAGCGGCGAGAAACATTTCCTCAGGAATCGAAAAGCGGAACCGAAATTCACATTTCTAAATGATGCCGTTGGAATCGAAATGTTGGAACCGGTTCCGAACCGGAACCGGTTCTCGGTACCCAACCCTATATGCTCAGAATATTTTCCTATTTAATGTGTGTGGCAAAAAAATAATGACCCTAGGCCGGGGCATAGTGCTGCCATCCCCACCATACGTCATCTCACATCATTCAGAGCTGATTGGCTGTAAGTACGTGTGCCGCGAAAAGTGTGGTGTGTGAAGAGGAGACGAGAGAGCTGCAGTGAGCGTCCTAAAACCAGGAAGTAAGCTGCGCATGGCTTCCCTCGACAAAAAAGCAATGATATTTCTCATAGTATTTTAGAAAATAGCTCCAAATAAGATCTGTGGGAAACAAACCTGTTAGATAAATGAACGTTTTGTTCAGCCGGATAATATCCACATGTCTACCCTACTTTTATAATTTTCGAATCATAAATCTATTGATTAGATTAGATTTATGATAGACTTTTGAAACTACAAGAACATAAGGAGGACTTTTACTAAAAAGTAATTTTTTTGTCCAGAAGGATAGGCACATGGACTTAATCTTCAAGTCAAGGTAAGACCGCAATTTTATTGAAAATGGGATCTTACTAAGAGAGAACAATTCAATATTTAAATGATAAAATTACATTTTTTGGGTATCCTTCTGTTGAACTGTCTGTTTAAAATTAATTGAAGCATCAGACAAAAAAAGCTTTTGAAAATAATATTATATTTTGATTTAGGTCAAAATATAATATGTGTAAACCTGAAGAGTCAGTGCCAGTGCGTCACTAGCCATGAACCTCACTGCAGAAGCTTATATATAGACATCTACGTTTTTTGTGCCCCACCACTTTTGTACATATAGAAACGCCACTGCAACTGAGGTATATTCACGTGAGGCAGATATATCTATAACACAGGCACAATACGTCCACAGGGTGGAGCTGCAACCTAGCCTAAACCACCCTGTAACATCTCCCTTCCTTTTGTTAAGTAACAACACAGGATCAATACTGCCATTAAACTGTTGACCTTCGATTAGAACATTAATCAAATGATTTCAACAACAAATAGTGCACATAGCAGAGACACTTCAATAATAGCCGGATCCGAACACATCAGCAATAAACTCAGAACAATCAATCACAGTTGTTTTACAATCTCTCCACTTCCTTTTCTTTTTTTCAATCTTTATCTTCCATGTGTGTTTGAGTGCGCACAGTCCAAGTGTGTGTGTGTGTGTGTGTGTGTGTGTGTGTGTGTGTGTGTGTGTGTGTGTGTGTGTGTGTGTGTGTGACCTAGAGGTCAAGTCTGTCAGGAGGTCTAATCAGCCGTCCGCTCCGGGAGATGGCCCGGCCCTGTAACTCACGGCATGGTGTATCCCCAGTCTGCGGGGAAGAGCACGACGACCCCGGGGGTGATGGCCTTGGAGACTCCTCGAGGACGCTAACGACCTCTCTGGCGCTCCTCCCACTCGCAGGCTGCTCCGGGGCCGATTCTGGGAGAACTGACGGCTGGAGAAGGGCCGCCTCTGCTGGTCGAAGATCAACCCTGTTGCGCCGATACGTGGTCCCCTCCACACCGACCAGATAGGACCGGAGTCCCAACTGCTGAAGGCACACACCTCTTCTCCATCTGCCCGTCCTGTCTCCTGGGAGTGGCTTCATCCGTATGGGCTGGCCGACGTTCAGCTCCGGCAGATCCTTGGCTGATCTGTCATATGTCAGTTTTGCTGCTTGATGTTTCATTTACAGCTTGTCAGGAACACCCATGACGACCTGAGGCACCAGTAGCTGGTCGGCCACAGGGAGAAGGGTTCTCAGTCTCCGCGACATAAGCCGCTGTGCTGGGCTGCAATGCATACCCTCAGTGGGCGTATTTCTCCAATGCAATATGGCCCTCCAGGGGTCCTCTTTGGCACGGTCTGCCCTTCTGCACAGGCTCTTTACAATTTTCACTGCTGACTCCGCTTTGCCGTTAGCTTTTGGGTGCCTCGGTGAGGACATGACATGCTCAAAACCCCACTCTCTCGCAAACGCCCGGAACTCTCCACCGGCAAACTGGCCTCCACCATCAGAAATGGCCCTGTCTGGGACACCATAGCGTGCAAACTGTGCCTTGCATCTACGGATCGTGGTGTCCGCTAGGGCTGTGCATCTTCACTGGTCTCACGATTCGATTACGATTATCCTGTCAACGATTCGATTCGGTTCGATATCCCGGTGCATCACGATTCATACCAATGCGTTGCATCCTCAATTTTCTATATTACTGCACATGGCTTATTTTTCATCAATGCATACATGCAGTAAATACATATGAACTCTCTTTTTTATTATTTAGAAAGTGCTTCAGAAATCAATAACATAAATGTCTTGACATTCATTTATAAACCAAAACAAATGAATTGTATAGGTCTAGCCTCCGTGTGTGAAGTTGTTCCATCCTCAAAAACAAAAAGCTAATGCTTCTGCAGTCGAGCTGCAGCTTCTAGCAACAGCCTTCTGTTAAAGAAAGGACACTGAATGTCCTGAATGTGGCATCACACACAGGACTTGAGTCTGAACACAGCAGACAACAGGAGTATTTACAACTGCATATACAAACAACATACTGCATGTGGGTGCACACTTACATTCTCTGTTTTACTGTTACATAAATCCCATGAATGTATGAGATTAAGTTAGCTTCATTATATCTCAGTGATTAAGTGAATAATAAAGTTTCTATCGGGTCACTATCAGCATGTCACTCATTATTTTCAGGGAGGGGGCGGGGCTTGGAGGAACGGAGAGGAGACGGTGATCGCGTTAGCTGTTTTCCTCCTGCCTTCACAAACTTTACACACGTATATATCGTCTGCAAATTGCTAGAGAACATTCATACTTTGCAATCCAAGACTTAATTAAATCCACCAAAAACCTGACATGATTGTAACGCGATTATTTTTGAAAAACATAAATCCCTGTCTGTGTCTCTGAGCCGCAGCGACATGGAGTGATTCAGAGCGGGTCCTTCTGCTGTGGGTTCTGGACTGGTGTTCTTGTGTTGGTGGATAAAGCAGACTGCTCGGTGTTCGGTGTTGCTGTGCCGCTGTCACGTATGTTCCCTGATCTCTGCGTCACCGACCGATTTGATATTAAAGTGACAGAAAAAACGTTATAGTAAAGCCGCGGCCGGAAAATCAGGAAGCAACGTTACTACTCTATAACAGATTATCTTCCGTCACTGCATCGAGACCGAATCGTCCACGTCCGCATCGCAATTCATCGTAGAAACGATTATTTTCAACACCCCTAGTGTCCGCTGATAGGTCAGGGAGGAGGTCGATCTCCCAAAAGTCAGAATAATGGTCCACCACGAGTAAGAAGTTCTGTGCTGCGTAGCTGTACAGATCAATGCTTACTAGCTGCCAGGGACGTGTGGGGAGCGGGTGTCATAGTCATATCATAGTCTCTTTCTGTTGTTCGTGTGCATACTCATTGTACACAGAGCACTTTTGCACATAATCCTTGACTTCCCCTTGCATACCGGGCCAGTAAAGTGTATCACGGGCCTGCCTGTAGCACGCCTCGCCCCCCACGTGGTTGTAGTGGATCCGTCTCAGCATTTCCGGGCGCATAGCTTTTGGAATGATGACGCGCTGACTCCTGAAGAGCACGCCATCCTGTGCACTTATCTCATCTCTGATGGCCCAGTAGTCCCTGACGGCTACAGGGGTCTCCTCTTTGTGTCCTGGCCATCCCTCCAGCACGACAGACTTAAGTGTTTGAAGACACACATCCTCCTCAGTGTGTGTCCGAATCTGTGTCAGGCGTTGGCTGCTGACATTTAAATAGTCTGCCTGCTGAATGGCCGCCGTGTCACCCTGCTCCTGCTGCATGCTGCAGACCATTTCACGTTGGTACAGTGGGTCTGTTCTCTGTGGCGGGGTGGTGGCTCTGCTGAGCGTGTCACTTATGTACATCTCAGGGCCTGGCTTGTATACCACCGCAAGGCAGTAGTTCTGAAGTGTAAGGAGCATGCTCTGAAGGCGCTTTGGCGCACTGAGGAGGGGCTTGGTGAAGATGGACACCAGCGGGTGGTCGGTCTCTGCAGTCACATCACCCCTCCCATATAGGTAGTAGTGGAAGCGTTGGCAGGCGAATACAATACTCAGGCACTCCTTTTCAATCTGTGCGTAATTTTGCTCTGTTTGGGTCAATGCCCCTTGAAGCAAGCAGCAGCCCAGACCCGCCTGACTGGAGTCGCTCTGTACGGTGACTGGCTTGAGGACGTCATAGTACCTTAGGACTGGCACCGCCGTGACCAGTGCCTTGATTTCCTTCATGGCGGCATCATGTTTGGGCAGCCAGTGCCACATCACATCCTTGTCCAGCAGTCTCCTCAGCGGCTCACATACCGCTGACAAGCGTGGCATGAATCTGGACAGATAGTTCACAAATCCGACACACCGCTGGACCCCTTTTGCATCTGTGGGGTTTGGCATGTCCAGAACCGCCCTGACTTTTTCAGGGTCAGCCTTGAGGCCCTACGCGGACAGTATGTGGCCGTGGAAGCGGACCTCCTTCACTCGGAACTGCAGCTTTTTCAGGCCCAGTCTCAGTTTTACTTCCCTGCATCTGTCCATCAGAGCGATGAGGTTTGTGTCATGGTCGCGATTGGCCTCATCCTCTGTGTCCCCACAGCCGACTATAAGGATGTCATCGGCTATGGGCTCAATCCCTGTCAAGCCGGCCAGCAGCTCATGCTGCTTCCTTTGATACAGCTCCGGGGCAACTGACACACCGAAAGGGAGTTTCAGCCAGCGTTTCCTACCCCACGGTGTCCAGAATATTGTCATCAGGCTGCTTTCTTCATCCAAGCGGCACTGCAGGAATGCATCACGTGCATCCACCAGGGTGAATATACGTGCTTTTGGCAGCTTATACAACACGTCATCTAAAGTGGGCATAAGGTAGTGGGACCGTTTCAGAGCACGGTTGAGAGGCTTCGGGTCAATGCATAGTCTCAATTTGTCTGGCTTTTTCACTATGACTAGATTGCTAATCCAGTCCGTGGGTTGAGTGACTGTGGTCAAGTGTCCCTCCTCTTCATATCGATCAAGCTGAGCCTTAACAGCTGCCTTGAGGGCCACTGGAACATTCCTGGGAGCACACTGCACCGGTGCCACAGTGCTGTCTAGCTCAAAGTGAATATCACCGGGCAGAGACTCAACAGGGCTGGTGAACACGTCGTGGTAGGTGCTGACCAGACACTCCTTGGTCAGGTCTCCCTTCCTGCAGTGCTCCACCTTATTCAGCTCCTCAGGAATGGTGAAGCGTATCAGACCAAGTCTCTCACATGTCTCACCCGAAAGCAAGGGCCTCTGGCCAGTATGCACAATCTCAAAGTCCAGTCTGTGCGTCTTACCCCTAATGACGCATTGTGTGCTGTACACACCTAATGAGCTCATCCACTCACTGTTGTATAGTTTTAATCTGGTGAGACTCTTCAGAAGAGGGGTTCTAGGTGCCAGTCTCGTCTTGTCCTTGATGCTCATCACATTGCAAGTGGCTCCAGAGTCGAGCTGGCACCTCTGAACCCCACTTTGCAGTGGCAGGTTGACAAACCACTTTTTACCTCGAGTGTTCACAGCCCCCACGCTCTCCGCTGTTTACACGTCTCTCTCATCGCTGTCCTCCAGTTCCCCTGGCAACAGTCATCCACAGCATTCAACTGGCGTGCCTGCTGGCCTCTTTTCATGCATACTTTTGCAAAATAGTTAGCAGTGCCACACGAGCGGCACGATTTACCAAAAGCAGGGCACAGGTCCCGCCCACGCTTGTGCCGTGTGCCACAGTACTTGCATTCGCCAGCGTCTCTCATGCTCTGTGGTTGTGCAGATGTGTTGGTGGACTCGGATGGCCTGCTGGCAGACTTCCGTCCATATCGCTGTCCTTGTGTGGCATTAATGCTGTCCCCAGGTCCAGAGCTGCCCAGTGACATGGTTTTTAACTTGCTGTCCATGACCTCGGCTGCACGGCACATTTTAATGGCCTCGTCCAATTTAAGGTGCTTTTCCCTTAGTAAGCGACGTCTAGCACCCTCGTCAGTTATCCCGAGAACAAGCCTGTCCCTTATGAGTTCATCTTTTATAGCTCCATATTCACAAGAGGCAGCCTTTTCCCTCAGCCTGGTAGCAAACGCATCCAAGAGCTCTCCATCCTCTTGTTTAAAGGGAAATGGAAACACTTTTCAAACTGCTTTCCATGCGACAATATTCCCATTAGGAAATGTATATATCTAGTCTATTTCCAATGTAAACGATCGAGATACGCACATTTATTTTTTGAAATACGTGCCTAATGACCATGGGCGCTTCCATTGCTCCGGGACTTTTCCAGTGACGTCACTGAGTGGGTACGGCTTCCTGGGCCAAAGCTCAATAACAAACAACATGGCGTGCAATGCACCAGTAGTTTACATTACAAGAAAACGGTCGTCGTCAGGAGTTTATTGTATTGCCCCAGGCTGCACAAATGGATTTTATACGAAGAAGGAAGAAGTACATTTCCATAGGCTGCCACTAAAGGATGAGAAGCTGCTCAAAGTCCAGTCTGGATGCCTGGTTCAATACAAAACATCGGATTTGAAGCCAGGATCTGTTCCCACAATATTCGATTTCTTAATGTATGCAGTCGGGAACACCGACCGTCCCAGCACGTCGGCCGCACAAGACAATGACAGTGTCAACAAACGTGAAGTTCGAGCCACCAAACGAGTTGCTTCAGCTGTCGAGAGAGAGTTAAATATTGCAGCACTACCAGATTACTAGCTCACACATGTATTTACTGACACAGTGTGACCTTATTAATTAACGCAATCGCGTCCAAACTAAATGGTAGCTATTATTATGACGTACAATGGAGAATTGGGGGTGTTCTATAGCTCAACTAATTAAACTGGCATACACACGCTCATCTGTCGAAAACAGCCCTAAAAAGGCTAGTATTGCTGGACTAGGTGTTCAATGGATGGTATTGCAGGACCCAGAGCGCACGGAGCACAGAGCGGACAGCAGATAACGGAATTGCAGTTGTATTGCTTATAGATTATCAGAACATTTCAAAGGGGACACAGCCCCATTGTATATTAACCTATGGATTAACTACATCATCGTTTTTATCGTTGTAATGCCATTGAAGACCAGTTTAGACCAGACAATGAGGAAGGTAAGCCGTTAGCCTAGCGCATGTTAGTACCTAGTGCCACTTGTTTTAATGTACGTTTTTGTTGATAACCTCGCGAGTTTGTATCTTTCAGTGTAGAGGTGAGATTCTGTGTCTTTACGATCATAAACAATGTGTTGGATGTGCAGCGAGGATAAGTAATAAGGGAGCTAGGAGTGATTTTCGGTGCAGTAATAGGTTAGCATTTTTCGCTCAGGGCTAATTCAGAGGCTCACTGTTAGCATTGTGTGTTTTTTTTGAAAAAATAAATGAAAAAGATCAGTTAAATTCGTTTTTTCGCGTTATATGGATATAAAATATTCATAGTTTATTAAATATTAAGGTTCCTTAGACGTTGTTTCCTGCAAATGACGCAATTTCGGTTCCGTGGGGCCTAAGAGGATAACAGAGTAGCCTATGTTTTTTTTTTTTTTTTTTTTTTTACATTTTCCGATGGCATCACCACACAATTGTTACATGTACACCAATCTGTGTTGTCCATTCGTCCCGGGTTTTGAGCAACATCTTATTCCTCTGAGACCGAGTCGGTACTGGAACTGGTGGTCCCACTCAGCGAGTTCAGAACCGTCGGTACTTTCGGCGGATTCCGGATCGTATGCCACTCTATTCGACCGAATCGGTTCATAAGCATAGTCCATGGGATGCCTGGTAACTGTAGATGCTTCCACATCAATGTCATCTCCCGACTAATAGTCAAATTCATCGTTCAAAACGTCCATCTCATTGCAAAATTCCTCTATCACTGCCATATCTGCTACGTTGTGTTGACTTCCGGTATGGATACCTGGAGCGAAGACCCATCCAGTGACGTCACCATTTGGGACTCCCCTAATGGCGGCGGCCTGGTCCCGCCATTCCCCACCCGGCCGGCGGATAATTAATTTTCTTTTGGCGAGTAATATCATATACAATAAATATTACGATCAATATCCATTGTAAAATGAATAAACTACCGGAATACTATAGCTGTAATTGGTGTTTCCTTTCCCCTTTAAAGTTGCCAAAAACGTACCTCTCAAAGATTACGTTATTTGCGGGTGTGAAGTATTGCTCCAGTGCCACCAGTATAGCACCCGTATCTTTTTGTTGGTCCGCGGTGAGTCCCAGGTTGTGTTTGTAAACATGTCGGCAGTCGTTCCCCATTAGCCTCCTGAGCGCAGCTGCTTGTACCGGCTTTACTTTCTCGCTGAGCCCGGTCGCAAGCAGATAATCATCAAATTCTGCTCGAAAGCTCACCCAGTTGCCGTGGATGTCCCCCGCCATCTTCATAGGCTCCGGAGGTGGGATGCTGGATGCCATTGTTCCAACGTGAAGCTAATGCTAACAGGCTAACTGAAACTGCTAAACCTCACCAAAACAAATAAACGCACTCTGTCTCAGCGACGGACAGTAGCATGCAATCCACAGCTGGGTCCTATTTGAGCTTCTGACACCATGTTTGTAGATGTATGTGCATTAATAAACAAGGCAACTCAGGCTGTGTCTCAACGCCGTGTATTCACATTGAGCAGGCAATCATACAACTGAGGTATATTCACGTGAGGCAGATATATCTATAACACAGGCACAATACGTCCACAGGGTGGAGCTGCAACCTAGCCTAAACCACCCTGTAACAATCACCTCTGTTGCCGCAGCCAACAATGGCACAGAAGTTAACCAGTATGTCCGGTAAAAAACAAACATTGAACAGGTATGATAATGACGTATTACGGTGTCTGTTTTGGTACTCCAGTATGGCCGTTGCGCTGACGTCACGGGTAACGTGACGTCATATGCAAAGCCTCTATAGCTTCTGCCTACATGTCTAGACTCTAGCTGTAAATTATTGGTGTGTGAAGGCCATTATCAATGTTTAAAGGTTCAAATGTAATTCATAACAGATTATTCTAGACTAGAGGAACACTAATGTGTCTAACATGATTTATTAAATTGCAAATGTAGACTATTGAAATGATCCAGTTTAATAACTATATGCTGACATGCAGTAGCAACTTCAACATTTCCATCAACACCCCAAGTCCGAAGGTGTTCCACACACATATGGTTAATTATTTACACATGCAACTTCCTGCTTCATCAATGACAGGAACAATAATGATCTTGTAATTTTCCACATAGCTCTCAGGCCTAGTGCTTACGTCACAGTTTGTTAATAACACAGGGTTAATATGTCAATATAATTGGAAATCTTCTTTTTGATCGGATGCATTGCAAAACCTAGTTACAATTTAGCTGGCTACAAATAGTTTTACTGTGGCTTTAGCTACTTGGGTTATACACTTTTTAAAGTTACTTCCTCAAAGGTTATTTTGTTATATCATTGTTAACTTCTGTTTTCTACTTCTTATCCTTTTGTGGATTACAAAAAGTTTTTTATTTTAATGATATAAATCAAACATGAAAATGCACACTCTGAGACAGGGATTCCACTTTTCTTCTTATTTTGGTATAGTTTTTCATTTTCACAATTGGTTTAACATATATGGTATCGACTGTTTTTCACTGAGGCAGTTTTTATAATTGCCTCAGTGAAAAACACTCAAGTGTCAACTGCTGATTTAAACCTTTATAAGAAGTGTGTTTGTCATGCTGCTTAACAAATTGATCTGAAATGAAAATTAAAACGTTTGAAAAAATGGAGATAATGTTCAGATTTCTCAGTCTTGTTCAAAACACTGAAACACCTGGGGCACAACACTACCAACATATACATGTATTAACATTAATGATGAGAGGCTGGTATTAATTAATTTAAACTGATCTGTGAACCTCCTGTATTTGTGTCCTGTATGTAATCATTAAAGAATCAAATGTAATAGATGTAAATATAATCCAAAGGATAACTCAATTAATTACAATTACGAAAAGGTTATCAACAAGATTAGTAGCATCTAACTGTCACTGCCAAATAATAATAAATCAGCAGCACTGCCGGTGTATGCCCAGCAGAGGGAGCAAGCATTCTGTCGCTTGCTCTTATCATTTGTAGTTTAGAAGAAGAATTGGAGGATGTAACCCATGATATAACCCTCTTTATATTTGTCACACATGTAAATTAACACAGTACAGAAACACAAGGCGAAATTGGACCACTGCATTTAACCCATAGTTCTAGGAGCAGTGGGCAGCTATTGTACAGTGCCCGGGGAGCAGTGGTGGGATGCAGCAGTTTGGTGCCTTGCTCAAGGGCACCTCGGCAGTTACCAGGATGAGGTGAATTGGCATGTTACACTTGACCGATAGGGATGTACACTGACGACCCTTCATTTCAGAGACCACGTCCCTACAGACTGAGCCACTGCCGCCCCATGTGTCATTAGTTTCAGAATGTCTCACCTGTAATTATTCAGCCAGGTGGGATCTACAACCATTTAAAAGTGTCTAGACAAGATAAACAGGGATTCAAAAACGTGCTTCACTCTGAACTTCATCTTAGAGTGTTTAAGGGCCGTATAAATTGTTCTGTAGGTTTCAGCCCTTTACTGTACATCACAGTTGTATGTAATAAGTCATGCCCTTAATATACAGATGTATTTTATTAATCCCAATTTGCGAAATGTTTGAAATAATGTCTTTAAAAAAATGTATACTACATTTTATGTTTTGTAAAGGGAATCATGGCACATCATGTTGTTTAGTTCAATTAGAACTCTTCTATTATCACAGAGGGTATGCAGTATGGATAGAGGTTTCCCTGGCCATAACCACGGAAAACCTTGGACTCAACTTTTGAGATTCACGGAAAGTGCAGCAGCGTACGAGCACTGACCAGCACGAGGGTTATTGTTATGTTTGGCCCCACAGAGCGGAGCCTCCAACCCTGAGTGGGTGTGTGGTTGTGCCTCCATATGCCACCGTGTGGGGAGGCCCAGGTGCTCTTTCAGAAGCCACAGTGGAAACAGAGCCGTTGAGTGAGTGCAAAGTCAGGCGTTCAGACGGCTGTGCAAGCGGAGTCAGCCCGTTTTAAACGCTGTGGTAAAACTTCACAGCAATTACCCGTACCCGTCTAAAAATTATATCATGCCTAAGAGAATCATTGTATGCATAGTGGCATTAAGATAACAATGTGCACAAGCCTGTATTCTGTGCAGGTGGGAAGGAGTCTTAGCGAGCTATCACGAAATACTGTGCCCTTTGTGGAAAAAGTTTTAAGTGTGAGAAACATGTATTGAGCATCTTCCTTCAGGACGTCAGTAAAGTGGAGTGTACACATTCTAAAAATAATCGACGAGTTACTATCATGTTTTTTTCTCTCTGAGGCGTTCAGGTCAAATGAGAGATCAGTGATTCCTCGAAGCACACTGACCCATCTCCCTGAACGTCCTTCAACAGGAAAGCCCAGCCTCAGGCCATCATGCAGAAACGTTTCAATCAGTGTTTTATTTCTTTTTTTGCTAATTGAGTCCAATGTATTAATACTAGTAAGTGACAACACACAACTACTTTGCATCTAAATATACATTTACATAAAAACGGGCCCCTGGCACTAAACACACAAGAGGGTATCATTGGTGTTTTTTTTGGATGACTTTTGTCTTTTTAATTTAACTAATTAAGCGGCCTGCCACCAAAACAAGTGAGCCAGTTAGCCGTCGCCTCAATAGCCGGCATATTTTCACATTTAATTCAATACCGGTTTACTAGAGTTGGTTATTGTTGAAAAATAGTGAGGTTTATGTAGATTCTGTCCAGTTTGAATGACGTGTGATTTGTGATTGTGATTGTACAAGGCCACTGCCACAGCCAGAAAATGCAATAACTAAACAAACCATATAACGATAAGAATAACTCATGTTTGTGACTTTCTCTAATAGGCTAGCAAAATAAAGATATCACTTATTTGATGGTGTTTAATTATGCCCCCATACCTAACAACTATAGATAAGAAATGAGAAAAACACATTTAGATTTTGGGACAGTAACACCTAGCGGTGAGCTGCATTCTTCTGAAACCACCTCTGTAGTGTGATATTTCTTGTGAGTTAATTCAATGTTTTCTTTATTTGTTGAATTTCAAGAATGTCAAGAAAATAATTTCCCCTGGGAAATAAGGTGTGATCAGTTTTTTAAATGCTTTTGCTGACGGGTTATTAGCAGTCAAACAGAGGAGTGTGTGAATCTAACAGTGCTTCTGGTTGTTGAAATAAGATCGTTCCTTCTCTCTTGCACATTAAGCCCAGGACCATTGTTCTTTTATAGTCAGCTGCTATTCAAAACAACTAGAATACAAAATAAAAAACAAAGGTCAATCACACATGCCATTTCCTGTCAAATGCAGAGAATTTATGTAATGAAATTACTTAATTAGATCATATTTTATAACTTTGTGAGAAAATACTTTCGTTATGAAACAAAGTGTACTTTACTTCCTGTGAGTCATTGTGGGTGTTTCATGTCTAACAGAAGCCTACTACTTTGTGTGTACATATTTGTTCACCTGAAGAAAAAAAAAGGAGAGGGAGTGCCAATAGGATTGTCAAGAGATTAGTCATATGTAAACTGCACTGCAAAGAATATGAAAACGGACGGCTTGAAACAAATTAACTTTAATGTGAACAACACAGCACACAGACATGTAGATTTAGCATTTATTATCCAAATGTATTTTTATAAAGCACTTGGGAAGAAGTGTGTGGGTCTGGTGCCATTCTCAAATGCAAGGGCCACAACAGTGCCCAGGAGGCAAACTGGCACCTCTCAAAGAACCAGTCCACACTTTGTCTGTTCGGGGACTTGAATCTGGTTCTAAGGCCAAGTACCGACTGAAGTGCTGCAGTGCAAACCACACTGCAAAAAATATATAGTTTCTCCCTAAATCCTTAAGTCTGAAAATATTTTTTGTGTGCAGTTTATTATATTTCAGTTTATGCAAACACGAGGTTTGTTGGTTCAATTTTGTGAAAATTGGTGCTTACCTCTTGATCAAAAATGTTAACTCAGGAGGGACAAAATATTGAATGCATGCAAGTGTTTTGGCGTACAGATGTCTGCTTGTGTCTGAACTCTATCTTTGCAGTTGTGCGTGTGTTTGCTGGTGTAAACATGTATACACTGGCCTGTCTACTTCCCCCCACTGTGACCCAGTCCCCCTGAGCCCCTAATTGATGCATGGCTCCGAGCCAGAACCCAAACATGCTGCTTCTGTGTTTCCTCCCCACACTTTCCCTTGCATCCGCTGTGCTGCACAACCCCAACTCAGCCGGAGTCACAGAGGAATTCTGCTCTCGGTGGGCTCCGGACCTCAGGACACAGAGCCATCTTTTCACGGGGACTTTACAAACACACCAGGCCCAGTGAGAACCTCTCTTTGACAGGGGGGAACCATGGAAACTGGCAATGACCACAAGGCCTAGTTTCTAGGTATCCCCGTGCCCGGAATCAACCCTGAGTCCTGCAGACGCCAGAGGAGCAGCGAAGACAGAGGTGTTGGCGTTCAGAGGGCCTGGTGGTTTTTTCTTGGGGCCCTCTGATTGATTAGAGAGAAACAGAGCATCCATTCTTGTCAGATGCATCGGATGAATGCTAACAAGCCTGTGAGGATGCTCAAGAGTGCATTCTTTAGAAAAATAAGTGGAGAGGTTTGGCAAGATAAGCTAGTTGATGGGGAAACTGGCTTAGCAAATTAATGATAACTAAGTGTGCACGTTTGTGTGTGTGTGTAAAGGTTGAGGGGGGTTTATATGTACATCGCTGCAACAGTTTCGTCTTTATATAGTCCATGCTTTTTACAGAGAGCGAGAGTCGAGTTTCAGTGCGTCATGTGTCTTTCCAGCACTCACTGAGTCAACAGAAGGTAAGAGCTTCCCTCCACTGTGCAGCCCTCAAAAAACTCTTGAATATTCAAAACCTGACATGACTGGTCACCTTATAGAAAGTAAAAAATATATACATGTATGTAGGGATATGTTACATAACAGCCATACACCACGCAGTCGTCTTTGACTTGAAAACACCTGCATGAGCGGACATGTCAACGTTTCTGATTCTAAACATATCTCATGAGTGAGGGCGAAATCTTGTCTTCACTGAGCCTGTGAGGGGAACAACACTCAACCATCAGTGCGTCATGTGATGGTTCACCTGCCTTGAAACCTTTTTTATTTTCTCTCACAATAATCGCTGTGATCGTGCAGCCTTCGAATGCTCGAGCTGCTTTAAATCAAACGTACAACCGCGTAAAAATAGACTGACACTGACAGTTCAGCTGTATGTGTTACATATCCAAGTTCACGGCTGTGCTCCTTTCTCAAACTGCAACATGCCTCGCAGCTGCATTACATTGTGTTCTACCGAGTCCTCTGTAGGCCTACATGGAGACTCTGGAGTTTTTCTTTGTACTCGACGATGATGTTCACCGCTGATTTCAGGTCACATTTTGTTTATATTAAACTTTTTTGTAGCTGCACTGGAAATATCTTAGTGCTAGTTACATGAGATATGACAAATATATGAACATAAAGCTTAGTAGTCGCCTCATTGCCACAGACCCCTGCCAGTCAGGTGAACTCAGAATCGGCCAATGGTCTGTTGCCAAAAAACATCCAACGTTTCAGTTCAGCAAGCACAAATCTGGGACAATACTTCCTTTTTCCTTGTGCTGCTCATTGTGTACAGTCCAATCGCAACTTGAGACACAAAAATGTAGTGGGAGTTGAGAGAAATTGTTGATGAGTTTACAATAAAATGTTGGATCACGAGTTGTATTCACGACAATGCCTTCCGCCTATTTTGCTACTCAGACTACATGGAAAAAACTGGACATTTCTGTTGCCCTGTCGAGTACAGAATCTGTGTATGGAGTTCACCTGTCAGGTAAATTGTGTAATTTACAGCAAGCCCCAGAAATCCCAAGCTCAGTGTGTATCAAATGATTTTTAAATTGAAACATAATTTAGGAATTCATAGTAAAACATTTGTATATGAGTTAGTTCGTATTTAGATTATCACACTACAAATCAGAGGCTTTGTAGGATTAATTATTATACAAACATTGTAAATAGTGTGCAAAAACTGGGAGGAACAAGTTAATGAACAAGAGTAAATAGTGGCCAGGCAGTTAATTTTGGCCCCAGGACCCCCCTTTGCTGGATAATCCGCTCATGCTTATCATAAATAGGGTCTGAGCTGTAGGCTGACAGCCCGAGAGAACTTTCTCTGTGGAGTTTATAACACTGCAGGCTAGGTTAGATGCTTGGTGTGAATGACAGAAAGACTGTTTGTCCGTCATGTGTTAGCCACATGAAAGGTTGGTGGCCTTTCCAGTGAACACCTTGTCTCCTCTAGCTTTTTGATTTACAGTACTTTAAAGCCTTGAATCCAAGAAGAGTTATTATAGTAAAATAGGACAGCGGTAGCCTGGTATGTTTTAATTCAGCACCTTTTAGTTTGCTTTTCTAGGATTTAAAACATTCTTTCCACAGCCGGTACTGGTCAAAAACTGTGAAACTGCAATACATAAACATTCTTTGTTCATATTGAGGTAAGCTTTGTTACTTTATAGATTTTTACACAAAAAAGACAGTGTATGATTCCAGCATAAAGACTGGTGTTACTTTCACCTAACTATTCCGGCTTGGCCCTAAAACTGCCTCGTACTCAATTATTTCAAACTGGACATTACTCTTCGTTTGTCCAGCGCCTGGATTCCTTACTAAACCCCATGGGAACAAAGGCCTCAGCGAAGTGTACAGGAGGAGCGATTGAATGACTCCAGCACCGTGTCTTTGATCTGCATCGCCATGGAGCGCTCACTGTAAAGGCTAACAATGAGAGACAGCACCAACGAGACCGAGCTCAGGCATGCTGACATTTACAGCAGGAACTTCTCCAGAGACAAGGGAGGAACTTCACTTTGTTTCAACATGTGTTTAGAGGAAATAATGTTAATTCAGAAACTATTTCTTCCCCTAATAAAAACTGCAACCAAAATGACTGGAGAATAACTTTAAATTATGCCATATGTCATGCATATTTCAGCAGAACAGGGAAAACCTTTTAATGTGCTTTCTGCCTAGCTTACTATGGAAGTAAACAGGGATAAGAAACAATGTAAGGAGTTAAATGTAAGCAAAGTCAAAGAATCATTACAGTTTATAATGAGGGATACCTGAATGTGTGCAAAGTTTCATACAAATCCACTGAACAGCTGATGAGACATTTCACTCAAATCTAAACTGTCATCTACATGTTGCCACTAAAGGAAGATGGGATCAGCAAAGTAAGTACTACTCATCCCCAGATTTGTCTGAAAATCCATAACATTTTCTGCACCATGAGATTATGTTGTTTTTAAAGTGATCTATACAAATCAAATGTAATATTATTATTATTATTATAATAGCAGAAGTGAGGGGGAGAGGCCTGACAAAGAGCAGGTTAACAACAGCATTCAGATATCATGAATAAGCAAATATACAAGCCAATACAACAATCACAGAAAAAAGAATGGTATGTTGGCACAATAAACTGGCAACGGATTAGTGTTTGTATACAGGGTTATTGCCTATGCGAGGTTGATGAATGACAGGTGGGGCTCGTTGTGGGAATTAGCAGGAGGTGCCTAAGTAGGTGTTGACAGAGAGACAAAAGTGAAGGTATTCCAGGCATGACTTTTATTTAAGCATTAGTTTCTCAGAAACTGGGATAAGTGAAGCATTTCAAAAGTTCCCAGCAGGTTACAACTCATAATTACACGTATGGCAACATGAGTCCCTTTAATAAATAGAACATGTAAAATGTTGAAGATCAGTAAAAAGTAATATGAGAAATGCTGGATTTCATACTTACCAACCCAATCCTGCATAAGAACATTGCAATTATTTAACCCGGCAAGAACACTCATTGTGGCTTTTACTAGAGTTTTATAATGGCTTTGGAATTTCTTCCAGGGAATGAAACACATTTACACAAGGCCTATTGTGAGTATCATTTTACCTTGTCATAATCTCAGACCTGACGCAGTACACATTGTTCTTCCTCAAATTAAGCCTCTCGATGCTTTATACTGCAGTGGACTCCTTGTACTGCTCAGGGACATGAGAATGATGTGAGCTTGTACTAAGATGTCATAGGATAAAGAACTGTATTCTTCCTACAGCGTATCAAAGTCTGAGATTCCACAATTACATGTGAAGAAATCCTCCCAATAACAGATTTTTCAATAATTTGGTTTTGTTGGAAATAAGAGGAATACGGATTTTCAGGCTCAACATGGAAGCTAGTTCCGGTTTCACTAGTAATCTGACAACAGTCATTCTACGCACAGTACGAGAAGTGAGGAAGAATAAAAGTGAATCAGTTCCTGAAACAACCTGTTCATAAACATTAGATAGTGTGCAGATAATTATCATTCAATATGTATTTCCCAAGCAGCAGAGTTCGCCCTTGATATAACTTCCCCCCTGATAGTAAGAATGTATTAACACTTTAGTGAAATGAAATGAAAAGTACCAAAGTGTGTGATTTTGGTTTTTCTCCTTACCTAAGCAGCTGGGCACCTCAAGGTTAATGATATAAACATATAATACTAACTCAATCTCATTTAGACTTTACATTTTGTCCTGTTATCTGGGAGGGAAAACACCCAATGACGTGAGATCTATCTTACTGTGTCCACATTCAAAAATAAACTAAAACATTTTCTTCACTTACATTAGTTATTATATGGTACTGTATTGGTCGCCGCCTGGTTTGTGTTTTATTTTTTTGTCAATATCATTTGAGGGTGGGTTGTTGTTGTTAGCATTATTTGTTCCTGTATTGAATGTAATATGTCCTCATGTCACTTGTTGTATTCACTTCAATGTTAAGCACATTGTGTTAACATTGTGTGTCATGAAATGTTCCTCGCCTTTCTCTTGAAACTATTATTTTCTTTAGTGGTTTTGCTAAATGTTTGGGCTTTGCCTTTAAAATATATATATATATATATATATATATTAATTGAAAAACCCCTTATCACCGGTTTCAAGAGTCTTTTTTATTTTGTATTTAACCTTTATTTAACCAGATAAAAGCATTGAGATAGAATCTCATTTGCAATGCTGACCTGGCCAAGAAGGCAGCAACATTACACATAACACAAACATATAAAATACGGAGAACATAACTAAGAAAATAAAAGACAAAAAAGCAGTCACTACATTGTGCACATTAGGACAGTAAGAAAGGTACACTACTTATTACTGCAAGAGCAGCTGGTGGTAAGGACTTCAGACAACTTCAATTTAAAACATGCTATTGAGACAAGTGCCGTCAGTTTGAGGCGTGATTGAAGGTCATTCCAAGACCAAGGACCATAATAAAAAAGACTCCTTTTCCCAGCCTCAGTCCGCACAGCAGGAACCTGGAACCGTATCCAGGCACTGGATCTGAGGTTGTAAGAGTCACAAACTGGAGCAAATCTGGCACATATGTAGAGTGGAAGCTTACCTAAAATGGCTTTATACATTAATAAAAAACTAATGCTGCATCCTACGCATAGTAAGTGAGGACCATCCAGTTAGGCTATACAGTTTGCAATTATGAGTCCTATACAGTGCATTTGATATATAACGCAGTGCAGCATGGTAGAGTGGGTCAAGTTTGGCCAAAACAGTGGGACAGGCAAATCTATAAATGGTATCACCGTAGTCCAGCTGGGACAGGAATAAGCCAGAGACCAACCTTTTACTGGATGAAGTTGAAAAACAACATTTAAGTCTGTAAAGGAAGCCAAGAGTGAATTTCAATTTCTTTGTTAGAACTTCAATATGGTGTTTGAAGTTCAGATTACTGTCCAACCAAAAGCCAATATATTTGTAGGTATCAACAAACTCAACAGAGACGCTATCAAGGGTGTCAATGGAGAGGCAAGAGGACGCTGACTTGGGAGCAAAAAGCATTGCTTTGGTTTTCTTACTGTTCAAAAGCAGTTTGGAATCAAGAAGTGCATGCTGCAGCGTGATAAAATCTGATTTTAAATTGGAAACGGCCATATCCAGAGAAGGAGCACATGAGTATACAATAGTGTCATCAGCATACATATTAAAATTGCATCTGATTACAAATATTGTTTACATATAATAAAAAGAGCAAAGGCCCCAAAATAGAGCCCTGTGGACAGGGTCAGAGACAGTACTACCCAACCTGACGCATTGAGTATGGTCGGTTAGATAACTCTGAAACCAGCAAATGGCATTATGACCGAAACGAGACATCAACATAACATTAGACATAATGTGGTGATCTACAGTGTCAAATGCTTTGGCTAGGTCAATAAACAATGCAACACATACAGATTTGTTATCCAAAGCAGCCTTAATATCGTCGAACCCCCAGTTTCCACCGGGTCCGTCTGCGCCGCGCTGCGCCGCGTTACGGCTGCGCCGCGTTACGGCTGCGCCGCGGCGGTCGTCTGAATCGCGGCCACTTTAGTCAATGGGTGCTATTCCACCACACGCGCCGCGTTACGGCTCAGACGCGTCCCAGAAGCGGCTCGGCACAGCGCTTCTCTAAAATTAGGATGAATCCTATTTTTGACGCAGCGCAGCCGTAACGTAAGGTCGGGCAGGCAGCCCCCCCTCGCAGGAAGTGGAAAGGTGAGCATCCGGGCCAGGCCCATCCCCCACATATACTAATTTAGCAGACCCCCCTCCTTCATCACAACACCTCCACTACGATACGCACAATGGACGACGAGGTTTTCATCATGGAAGTGGAAAAACACACTATTTTATATGATGTAAGTAGGGGTGGGCGATATGACGATATATATCGTCGTGACGATATTAGGTCTCCACGATATGCTTTTTCAGAGATATCGTCCTATCGTGATAAAAAATTGAAAAAAAATTGGGGAAAAAAATAGCGGGAGGGGAAGAGGCTCTCCGTGCGCGGCGCAGGGGGCTATGACAGCGGACGGAGAGCCTCTTCCCCTCCCGCTCCCCCAGCCTCACCTACTGATTTTAATTTCACCATATATCAAGCCCGATCGATTTCACAATGTCAGCGCACCTCTGCTTGCGTTCAGTCCGAGTTGTTTGACACGCTCCCAAAGTCCCCGCCCCCTTTCTTTGCAGTGAGCAACCATAGGGCAGGCATTTCATAAAGGGGCTCCTTATGAAAAGACTAGCAAACGGTGGAAAGACATAACTGACGCGTTTTATGTTTTTCCCTTCAGTTATGCTACACTTCGTTTTATGTTTTTCCCTTCAGTTATTACACTTCAAGTCTACTCTAAAGTTTACATTTTAATTATTTGGCACTGACTTTTCCTCATTGATGTTTTATGTTTTACTTAGTTATGTTTTACCCTCCTTTTCATGTTTATTGATGTTCACTGCTCACTTCATTCAGGGTTTCATTTCTGAAATAAAACTAGCTTGAAATGCTATTTTGGTCTGTTACTCCTTTTTGTTTTAGTTTCTGTTACCTTGTAGGTGCTTGTACTGTTAAGTAACTTGAAAAATAACCATAATAACCGACATGAAAAAATATCGTGATATATATCGTCTATCGTGATACTGCCTGAAGATATCGTGATAACATATTTTTCAATATCGCCCACCCCTAGATGTAAGCAATGCTTACTACAAGGACAACATCAGAAAGGACAAGGCCTGGGTTTTAGTCGCTGCAGTTTGTGGAGTGGAAGGTAACAACTACATATTAATGTTTCCTGCTTCCTGCGAGGGGGGGCTGCCTGCCCGACCTTACGTTACGGCAGCAAAAATAGGATTCATCCTAATTTTAGAGAAGCGCTGCGTCGAGCCGCTTCAGAGCCGTAACGCGGGGTAAGACTTTCACGGCCTGTCCACACAGCGGCGTGCGTTGACGCTTGCCGGCGGGCGTGTCTGACACTCGACCAACAACCAATCACATGAATCTTCCGCCCCTGACACACAAGCAGCGGTTTGATTGGCTAGAGCTTGTACTGGCATATGATTCGATTGGCTGACGCTTCTGCCGAGGCGTCAAAAGTTGAACATTGCTCAACTTTTGCAGCGAGCCACGCCAGCAACGCTCCGCGTCGCTTCCCACGATGCAGTTCGGCTAAAGGTGACGTCACCCCATTCAAAGTGAATGGGCACAAGCGTTGGAAGCTTCAAGGCACGCCGCTGTGTGGACGGGCCGTCACCCCTAGTGATCTTTGCGGCGTCCGCAAAGATCGCGGCCACTCTAGTCAATGGGTGCTATTCTACCAGACGCGCCGCGTTACGGCTCAGAAGCGTCCCAGAAGCGTCTCACCGCTGGGCTCCGCTCGAAATAGGATTGAAGTCTATTTTTCGACGCGACGCAGCCGTAAGGTAATGTCGGGCAGGCAGGAAGTGGAACGTTCAGGGCATATATAGCATATATACAGTGGTGTAGTGGGGATTTTTGTACTGGGGGGACGCTATTTTAAATTAGGTCATCCCAAACAATGCCAAACAAGTGCGCACGCGCGCAGTGCACTCACAAAACGGGCAGACAGGTCCACAGAAACTACCGGTATGCGTAGTCCTACTTTACTTACTGTACTGCAAAAAGCAGACGGCGCTGTGCTCAACAGACACACACAGACTCAAAACCATGGACACACTGGCACATACGTTACATAAACAATGTATAGGCCTACATTGCATAAACTACAGTATTGCAACTAAGCAGACAGCGCTGCTTTTCTCTCTCTCTATCTCCACTTTCAAAATCTATTTAAAACTCATAACAAACAAACAAAATTCCCAAAGTTGTCCTGAAATTAACTTATTAAATAAACAAAACGAAAAATATATATAGCCTACTAATGCAAACATTGAATCTGGACTGGAAATTATTCTGATTAGGCCTAGCCTACATTGCAAATAAGCAGACAGCGCTGCTTTTTTCACACACACACACACACACACACACACACACACACACACACACACACACACACACACACACACACACACACACACACACACACACACACACACACACACACACACACACACACACACACACACACACACACACACACACACACACACACACACACACACCTTGCGTTTTGAAGACTGATACATCAGATATGGATGAACAAACTTTGCAGCCCAGTTTCCCAGCTTTGCAGTCTATCCACGGGTATGTCTCTTGTTTCCTCCGCCACATCTCCTCCGTCCATACCTCTGGGAAAGGTGAGTTTGAGCTAGCCAGGGGAACGTTGCTAGCGCAGCTAACGTGCACGTTAGCTAGCATTATCCACGTCTTTAGGCGGCTCTTCTGATGATGTACTGTAGTACTAGTAGCAGCTTCACTTGTAGCTTCGGTGCTGCTAGACTCTTTCTTCTTGTGAATTATATTCTTTTTAGAAAATAAGTCAAGTAAAAAATGTTTGCCTGCCATTATAGAGCTTTTTCGTTAGCGTTCTTGAGGGAAAGAGCTGCCGCAAAATCGGCGGGCGGTAAGCTGGCCGTGGGTGTGTCACTGACACACCCCCAGCTCGCCGCGGGGTCACGAGCGTAATGACTAATCATAATTCTTTAAGGAAATCGTTTTTATTTTTTATTATAATTACTGTGAAATGTATTATGTTTTTGTCATTATTACAACAAATACACACTTGCAACTGATAAGACTGGCAATGATTTTATATTTATTAGACTATTACAAAAAAGATCATGCTCCAAATAAGTGGGGGTACGGCGTACCCCCGCGTCCAACGCCCACTACACCACTGCATATATATATATATATATATATACACACACACAAACTCATTTTGCAGAATCTATCCCTCCGTAGTCATTCAAGTAGGAGGAGAAATGCCAGCATTCTCCTCCGGTTTACAGGCACTGTGTACATTATATATATAGAATAATTATGATGATTTTACCACTAAAATACAGCAACACATCTTTGATTCATGTCGTTTATAACTGGGATATTACAATTATTATTAACATTTTCTGTACAAAGTAGTCTGTCCAGGAAATATGCTCAAATCAACTGAAACTGCGAGCCGGCAGGCAAGACGCTCCACTTATGAAATGCTTATGAAACCCGCCCGGTAGGGTATGACGCCGGAGGAGGCCGGACCAAAACCGCGGCGCAGCAGTTACGCGACGCAGACGGACCCGTTGGAAACTATAGGTTACATACGTAACCCCAGGGCTCAGAGTAACATGAAGTGAGATGTCTCACTATGGGATGCGCCTCATCGCGGAGCAAACAGAAGCATCAATCTCATTCCGCCAATCCTGATTGGCTGGTGATCTTGACGTCAACGTCAGGGGAAATCACCCCCTATAAGTAGCCTGCGCCACGACGCATGCGTCATTCAAAATAAGCACCTCTTCTCGCTTCACCATAGCAAGGAGGGCCGTCTGGTGAGACATCTCACTTCATGTTACTCTGAGTACTGGGGTTACGTAAGTAACCTATAGTTCTCATTCATAACACTCCGTTCGATGTCTCACTATGGGATATTGTAGCTCCCGTATTGCCAGACGAGCTTATCTCGAAGATCACCGATCAACCAGAATTTAACAGGTAGAGTCCCGACTCAACAAGGTCCCCAGCACTGCTCGGGCCACGCTTGGAGCGGAGACGTCTAGCCTGTAAAAGCGGACAAAAGTGAGCGGCGAAGACCAGCTCGCCGCTGCACAGATGTCTTGGATGGAAACACCCTTGAACAAAGCCCAGGATGTAGCCAGGCCCCGAGTCGAGTGAGCCCGCAGACCCGAAGGTGCTTGCAGATTCTGACTCGTATAGGCCAAAGCAATCGCCTCCACGATCCAGTGGGATAGTCGTTGCTTAGTAACAGGCTTACCCTTGTGAGGTTTAGCCCAGGACACGAAGAGTTGGTCATTAAGACGAAGCTCTTTTGATCTGTCCATATATGTGTGTAAAGCCCGGACTGGACACAACAGATCCTGCTGCTGCTCCCCGGAGGAAACCAGCTGCGGAGGAAATGCCTCAATGTCAATTGGGGTACACGAACCAACCACCTTTGGTGTAAAGGCAGGGTTGGGTCTTTCAACAACACTCTCGTTTGCCCTGGGGCGAACTGAGTGTATGAGGGATGTACAGACAGTGCATGGATATCGCTGACCCGCTTGGCGGATGCCAGGGCCAGTAACAGCACTGTCTTGAGTGACAGATGTTTCATGTCAGCTCCTTCCAGGGGTTCAAATGGGGTCATTTTGAGCCCATTTAAAACCACTGCCAGGTCCCATAAGGGCACCAGCGACCTGGACAGGGAGGAGCCTGCGAGTTCCCTTCATAAAACGGCAAACCAAAGGATGTTGGCTAGCCGTCTTACCCTCAAAGCCCACATGGCATGCAGCAATAGCAGCCAGGTATACCTTGATTGTGGAGAAAGCTCTGTGTTTTTCAATCAAGTCCTGTAGGAATGATAAAATCACCCCGACAGGACATTGAAAAGAGATGTGTCCTTCTTGAAGGCACCACTCCTCAAACACCCTCCACTTACAGTCGTAAAGAGACCTGGTGGAGGAAGCTCTCGCACTCTGAATAGTGTTTATCACCTTCTGAGGGAGTCCCACTGTATTCAGATTGTACCACTCACGGGTCAGGCCCATAGTGCCCTGCGCTCCGGGCGTGGGTAAAGGATCGCCCCCCCCGCCTGAGACAATCTGTCCCTGCGTGGTGGGGGCTGCCATGACTGCCCGCACAACAGCTGATATATCCCCGCCAGCCCGTATATTGCGGGCTAGGGTGGAAACATCAGAGTAAGTGTGTGGCGTTGCTCCTTCACTCTGGCCAGAGTTGGGGGTAACAGAGCCAGGGGTGGGAACGTGTACAGAGGACCCGGAGGTCAATCGTGTACGAGTGCGTCCCCGCCTAACAGTACGTTTAAATCGTGCATTAAAGAGAACAGCTGTCATTGAGCATTTTCTCCTCTTGCGAACAGACTTAACGCGGCTCCGCCGTAACGCACCCACAGCGGACTCCCGATCCTTGGATGAGGAGTCCAGTCTGCATAGAGTGGTGCACCTCCGGACAGTAATTCTGTCCCGAGGTGCATAACTCCCGGTACCTGTGTCGCTCTCAGAGAGAGGAGACGTCTGCCGCTCCAAGGGATCAGTTTGTGTGCCAGTGTGTGTGACTGGAGACAACGCAACCTCCCCTGGCGGTTCATACACAATATCGTGTTGTCTGTCCTCACGAGGACATGATGTCCTCTGAGAGAAGGCAGGAAGCGTTTTTGGGTGGGGAACACCGCTAAAAGCTCCGGGTAGTTTACGTGTGCCCGCTGGAAGTCTCTGCTCTAGGGACCTCTCACCGGGCGACCTTCGTAAATCCCCTATCAGCCTGTCTGACCTGCGTCCGTGGTGACCACCTTCTGGTGAAAGGACGGCACCCGTAGGCGCGTCCCGCACTAGAAACGTCGGGTGTAGTGCCACTACGCATTACATAATAACCAAAACTCTCCGTACGCCGTGGCGTTATAGATAAAACCCTTCTTTCTAGGAGAGAGAGAACCTCTCTCTCCAGAATATGGGTTGACTCTCTCTGGGTTTGTGAAAACAGATAAATTATAACTGTTTTGAGAAGCCCAGGCAGATGTCGTGAGTATCTCCTGCTGTATGCTCCTTAGAGCCAGCTGGGATGTCACGCTTACGGCTCCGGCCGGCACTGCGCATGCGCGTGACGGAGGTGCCTTTACAGCTCCAGCCGGCACTGCGCATGCGTGTGACGGTGGTGCCTTCACGGCTCCAGTCGGGCCTGCGCGTGCCGGTGGTGCCCTTAAAGCCCCAGCCGGCACTGCGCATGCGTGTGGCGGTGGCTTCACGGACCCGTCAATAATCCGTCTTTTGAGAGGTGCCGTAGCTGCTCTCAAAAGGGGAAGAATTGGCGGGCTGTCCATTACAGCTCCAGCCGGCACTGCGCATGCGCGTGACGGTGGTGCGTTCACAGACCCGTTTATTATCCGCCTTTTGAGAGAGGCCGTAGCTGCTCTCAGAAGGGGATTCATAGTTAACGGACTGTTTATTTTCTTTCTTTTCATTTTTTTGAGCTGCGCCCTTGGCCGAAAGCCTGGATGCGTCAGCGGAAAATGGTTTATTCAAACAAGAAAGATGTGACATGTGTTTTATGCGGACTTGAGGATGACGTTGAGGCATCTCTCGAGGCGGCGGGGACACATTTAGAGCCGGGGAAAGAACTTCCAGCTCTGTCACGGAGGGGAGAAGGAGGGGCTGTCAGGCTGCTCGCTTCTTCTTCCTCGACTGCTGGCCGAAATTCTGGGTTGGCTGCGCCTGGGCTGCAGCCGGAACCGGAGATTTTCTAGGCCAACTCGCCCTCATCTCCTGCCTGGGCTGGGGACTCGGGGCGGGCTGCGACCTCTGCTTTCCTGGTACTTTGAACCTAGCAAAGTTCGGTGCAGCTTAGGCGAAGGGCCGCTGTTGCGAAGGCAGCGGCTGGACCCTTCGAGGGAGACAGAGGTGGAGGGCCTCGTCTTCCTTCTTTTTCGACTCGCACTTCCTCTGCATGGAAGCGAGAGCGGAGCCGAAATTCCCTCGGGAACGATGGGCATGTCAAGCACATCTTCCTTTTCCCGGTCTGGGAGGTTGGTGAGGTTGAGCCATCTAGCTCTTTCCTGCACCACCATGATCCCCATTACCTTGCCCGTGGCCTGGACGGCGCAGCGTTGGACACGGAGACAAATGTCTGTGTCTGTCGGCAGATCAGTGGACATGAGGGGGTCCCGTCCCGACAGGCTAGCTTGTTGTGCTAACCTTCGGTGGAGGCTCTTCATAGTGAAGCGGGCACAATGCCCGCACGAGCCGGGGTTGTCAATGGCCTCCTGGGCGTGTTCCAGCCCGAGGCAGGACGAACAGATCTGGTGTGAGTCTGTGCCTGACACTTTCAACCCGCAGCCGCAGCGCCGAGCCTCCGAATTCCTGACTCCTCTGGTGTGAGGGAGAGAGGCGTCCATCTCGTTCGCCGTGAGGCGTGGAGAGGGCCCGCTCGTAACAGGTACGTCGAGAAAAAAGTGTTACCAATCTGTCTTTAATCCGGGGAAAAAAGGACAGTGTGGGTCTTTTTTCTCAAAGGATATTACCTGGTGTGGTAATATTCCTGTAATCCTTTTCTCCTCCGTGGAAGAGAGAAGAAAAAAGCGTCCTCGCTACCGTGGTGTCGGCAGTGAGGGGAAAAAAAAAAAAAACACAAGCTAGCAACGGGTGTGTTGCTAACTTGAAAGTCAAAACCTTACCTTAACTCCAGAGGAAGAACGGCGAGGTTGACTATAATACTAACTGGTGTGTTAGTACCATACTCTTCTGCGAGGCAGAATAGGGTAGCCGGCTAACGCCCGTCGACCGAAAATTAGCTTTGGTTCAGTCTGTGGACTGTTAAGCTAGCCCGGCTACTATTAGAGATGTGCTCTGAAGCGAGAAGAGGTGTTTGAATGACGCATGCGTCGTGGCGCAGGCTACTTATAGGGGGTGATTTCCCCTGACGTTGACGTCAAGATCACCAGCCAATCAGGATTGGCGTAATGAGATTGATGCTTCTATTTGCTCCGCGATGAGGCGCATCCCATAGTGAGACATCGAACGGAGTGTTATGAATGAGAACTAGGGGTGACTGGCAGTCACAGTACTGTGCTTTGATCTGAATCCAGATTGCATAGGGTTAAGGATGTTGTGTGAATTTAAAAAAAGTTTTAGCTGAGTAGAAACTAGGGACTCTTTGATAACACAGAAAGATTTGAGATAGGACGATAGTTATTTAACTCTGTGGGATCACCAGCTTTCAAGAGGGGCGATACCAGAGCTTGCTTCCACACAGCTGGCAGTGTGTGAGTGGACAGGGAGAGATTAAAAATATCAGTTACTGGTTGTGCTATAATCTGAGCTGCAATTTTTAAAAAGAACGGGTCGAGGCCGTCAGGCCCGGCAGACTTTTTAGGATCAATTGATTGCAAACCCTGTAAGACTTCAGAGACCGAGAAATAAACTAAATCAAAAACAGGGGAGTTCATCTCTTGACTAGGGCTGTGAGTACGACCATTTAGACCAAACTTTTTCCTGTGAGGGGCGGGCCACATAACTTTTCCCTTCTCTGATGGGGGCCGGGGTCAGTTTGTAACAGAACAAGTGTGACGATCGCAGGGGTGCCTAAACGTAAACATTTATTGTTTTCTAGAAAGCCACACATAACCAAATATTAATAACCCTTTCCGGGATCTTCACTGAAAAAAAGTCAGGAAATAAATAATAACACTATTAATGAAATAAATAACACTATTTGTGAAATAAATAATAACCAAATAACTCTCTCTGGGTTCTTCACAGAAAAAATAAAGTCTGGAAATATATAATAACACTATTTATGAAATAAATAATAACCAAATAACCCTCTCTGGGTTCTTCACAGAAAAAAAGTCCATTGAACATTAACTTTCTGTTGTGCCGTGCACAATCTTAACAGGTCAAAGTTTAGCTTAGTTGTCAGAGCAGAATCTCTTACTCAAATGACTCATATGAGCACTGCAGTCTCTCAAAGTTCTTGTGTTCTTTACTTATAATCCTTTTGTAGGTTCCAGTAGGCTTGTAGACACCGCTGTTTGCAGCTCTCTCTCATCAACTTCCCTGTGAAAACCACAAAGCAAGCAGGCTGAGAAACCGAACTAAGCACCTACACAGCACAATACGTTTCACTACCAGTAGTGTTGTGGAGATGGATTTTATCGCAGTAGATTTTATTATGATTAAATAAATAAAGTTCTCAAACTGATAAGAAGGCTGGGCTTCATCGATGTCGGCAAGAAATGGGTTCTGGAAAAGACGGATTTATTTTGCATTAACATGTAGTATCCGGAATCGCACACACCGAATTCCGCCTTCAGCATTTCCAGTGCTTCCACACACTTTTCAGCTGGGAACGGGACCGCTGCAGAGAGGTTTTGGGTAGCAGGGAGATGGATGAAGTTGTGCTTTTTCACTTGTTCCAAAAGCAGCGCAAGTTTCACCTCAAATGCTTTTATGTGAGAATACATGTCGCAAATGAGTTTCCCCTGGCCTTGTAGCTGCAAGTTAAGGCTGTTCAGCATTTCTGTCACCCCGTTCTTCCATCTCCCGGTTCATGCGTCCTATTAGACCCCGAGACGCGCCCACCATACTAGGAGCCCAGTCAGTCGTGATGCTGGCAAGCTTTGACCAGTCTAGGTCCAACTCTTCCATGGTTTGGCATACTTTGCCGAAAATACGTTGTAGTCCCTTTGAGACTTTGGAGGGCTGCCAGCTCCTCGCACATCTCAAAGTTTGCGCTAACTCCACGAATAAAAATGAGCAGCTGCGCGTCTTGCACGTCCGTGCTCTCATCCAATGCTAATGAAAAAAAGTCAAATTCTTTCGTCTTCTGCTGCAGCTGGGCATACACATTACCCCTGATTTCTTCAATGCGTCTGGTGATTGTACTCGCCGACAGGCTCACGGTATTAAAGACATCTTTCTTCTCGGGACACACCTCTTCCGCGACAGCATTCAAACATTTCTTGACAAACTCTCCATCAGTGAAAGGTTTACCGCTGCTTGCTATCAGTTGAGCAACCCGAAACCGAAACCGAAACCCGAACGGATGACTGGTTCAGCTGAGCTTGGCGTACAAATGTATTCTGCTGATCTAACAGTCCACTTTTTAGCTTTGAGAGTTTGTCTGCTCGCATTTGGCCTTGCAAGTTATCATACTTGTCTTTGTGACGGGATTCATAGTGTCGGCGCAGATTGTATTCTTTGAATACCGCCACCGCCTCTTGACAGATGAGACAAACAGCCTTTTCTTTACATTGAACAACAAAATAATCGTTTGACCACTGCAGGTTAAATACCCTGCATTCTGAATCAATGTTTCTCTTACCTAACCTTTTCGCCATTATTCCGTTCTATTTGACAGGGGCTAGTCTAGGATTCGCGTGGCCAGACTGAAAAAAAATCATAATGCGTCTCTGGTATTGTTCAGGGGGCTGGGCCAAATGTGGAGGCGGGCCGTATCCGGCCCGCGGGCCTTAGTTTGGGGACCACTGATTTAGAGAGTCATGACTTTGCTCATCAAAAATGTGACCAGCCTTTTTGAAGTGAGCATTGAAAGCATTAGACATACCATCTGAATCTGAAATAAAAGAATCACTGATCTTCAGTTTTTTTGGGAAACTAGAAACCTTCTTGTTCTGAAGTGATTTAATTGTTGTCACGATTCTCAGGTTATGTCACGTTTGTAGTTTTGTCTGTGTTGGTGTTTTTCTTGTCTTTGGGTTTCCTGTTTTATTGTGTAAAGTGTTCACCCCCGTTTCCCCGTCTGCTTTCTGTCTGTTTCCCTCCCTGATTACCCGATTGTGTTCACCTGTTGTCCTTGTGTTTCTCCTCCCCTGTCCAGCTGTGTCTTGTTCTGTGATTACCCTTCTGTGTATTTAGTCTAGTCTTCCCCTGTGTTCCATGTCGGTTCATTGTTTCCCCTCCATGTCATTCCACGGTCTGTGTTCCTTGTGCTGCTCGTTGGTGTTGGATATTTTGGATTCTGCCTTGTTTTGCCACAGCTTTAATTTATTTAATAAAGCTCGCTTTTCGTTATTCTGCATTTGAGTCCTACCTGCTTCACCCATTCGTAACAATTGTTTTCCAAAACTTAGAATGGTCATTAAAACAATCAGTGGTTAAGCTCAGATTGTAATCAGCTTTAGCTTTTTTAATAAGGGCTGAACATTTATTTCTGAGGACACGAAAAAGAAGCCAGTCATCACTAGTGTTAGACTTTCTAGCTAAGGACCATTGCTTATTTCGATCATGAATTAGATCAGATAATTCTCTATAAACCATGGAGTGTTCCTATTTTTAACTCTGAATTTTCTAAGGGGGGCATGTCTATCGGTTAAGTACGACAATATGTTAATTCCCTTGATTTATAGTTAAAGTGGTTAAAGATAAATATGGAATACATTGTTCTGCCTTCATTTACTGCTAATCATCTGGTAACCCCCAAGGCCTGGGATGTTGTGTAAGAGATCGTTGTATGGAGATTATAGTCTTGTTATTTTATCTTTGCACATGCAATTGCAATGGTATGTAAACACGAATGACATTACGATGTTGGTATGCACATCAAATGCACAAACAAGTCAATCAGATAATACCAAAATAGTGTGTCCCGATACAACACACTGACACTTGCCCACTCTTTTAAACCTGCTCCGGATGTGTGACATCTGAAGGCCGGAAAAGTAAATGTAAAATGAGATCTACTGTATGATTCCATATCATCACGATGAGGTGATGTCCTCGTTCATAGCCAACGGTGATTTCCAAAATGTGGTTTGAGTGTATCAAACTGCTCTTTTAGAAGTGGTGGTGCAATATGAGGTGCAATATTAATATTTGAATCAGTCAAGCCTTTCCAGAAGTAAAATTATTTCTATTTAAATAGAACTAGACGAGATCTTTTTAGAAACACATGTGAATGCATATTTTAGGACCAAAACCTGTGCCAGATTGGGAATTGAAACTGAGAGCCGTCGCACAGCAGGGTGTCACTGGTGTTAAATGTCCGTACAGTAAAAAAAAAAGAAGCATATCACATACCAACTGAGTACATGCTGGGGCGCAATAGGTTGGACAGACAAGAGAGCTCATGGCTAAAAGAATTGAGACAAAATAAGTTTATATTTCTTTTCAGAAGTTCATAAGAGGAAGAATGTATTCAGTTTAATTTCACATCCCTTTTGTAAAATGTCAAAGGTTTACACACAACAGGAGGAAAATACCAGTGAAGGTGATTCAGTGACAGACATGATCTGTTATCATGGAACATTACAGAACAAAGGACATTTCCTTTTTATGACGACATATGTTATGTCTTTCTTTCCAAAGCTTGGCTGTGTCCCAATTTCCAACTGTATTCAAAACAATTCACAGCATGGAGAGCTAAAAAGACAATTTCACCGATGCAAAAACTAAACAGGTAATTTTAGAGTGGACAATATACAATTTATTTTAAAATAGTTTTTACTTTTTACCAGATCATACTCTCTCGCTGTAAATACCTGTATTCACTCTCTGTCTGAAAACGAAACGTTAAGCTCCTGTTTTTTCACTACCCCATAAACGCAAAGGTTGCAAAGGTTGATTTCAAATAGCTGGTGGAGATACTCAGATAGGAGGGTGTATATTCTAATGAACTTGCATGTGACATAGGAAGGAGAGAACATGTACATTACTTGTTAAATCACATGTGTTCTGATCCAGGCAGTCCTCAGAAAAACTGAATTTGTCAGTGAGCACTGTAGGCACTCAAGATAACCACTTGTATGTACATAACCACTGCAAATTGTTAATAATAAGTCCCCTGTCTATGTAATCTCTTCAGAGGAGTGTGAGGCTATACCTTCAAAGAAAAATGTAATTATATTTTATTGAATGGTTTGCCCAATTCTGATGGCAAACCTATTCACCATAGACTGTATGATATTCACAGCTCCTGAGTTACAAGGAGTATGGCGGGCGTACAATATGCTGGACCTGCAGACATTTCTAAATTAAACCAAGACCAATGTCAACATAACCAGCCAATGCTAGAGCCTTAACATAACCATGAAAATGATTGATATCGCTGTAGCCAGTTGCAGATATGGCAGCCTTTTGCAAGATTGGATATTTTGACTTTAAAAGAAATGAAACTCATGGTAAGTAAACATTTTAGAGACACTGATGTGTTTAGACTGCTCCATGGACATCTTCCTCTCTTAACTGTGTTGCACCTTTTTCACCAGTAGGCTACATGTCTGCAAAGATCTAATCTGGAAGATTTTAAATAAACCTTTGTCGGTGTGCAGAGCCTTTTACGTCAATGTTTGTTCTGGGGTGGAGACAGTGCCACTTCAAAGACATTTGAATGATGGCCAGCGGCCTTTGTATTTGTTACGTCAAAGGACCGGTAAAGGACACCTCAGTGTTTACTCCGCCTCAGCCCATCACCTGATCCTGCTCCTGTGCTCACCTGCCACTCGCTCCACACATCAAGCCACGCCTGTGCCACTAAGCTTGTGTGTGTGTGTGTGTGTGTGTGTGTGTGTGTGTGTGTGTGTGTGTGTGTGTGTGTGTGTGTGTGTGTGTGTGTGTGAGTGAGTGAGTGAGTGTGTGTGTGTGTGTGTGTGTGTGTGTGTGTGTGTGTGTGTGTGTGTGTGTGTGTGTGTGTGTGGTGTGTGTGTGTGTGTGTGTGTGTGTTGTGTGTGTGTGTGTGTGTGTGTGGGTGTGTGTGAGTGAATAATATAAATAAATTAAGCTAAACTAACATACATATATACAAAATTAAATTTTAAAGTGGTGTTTTAAGTTGTGTTCATGCTGAATTTGTCAAGCAACGCACATTGTAAAAAATAAGAAATTGTACAGTACACATTTCAAGGGACACATCGGCAAATAAAAGACTAACTACTATCTATAGCTATTTTTAAAACAGTGCAGAACATCACATTTTATTAGCTTCCAAAATAATTTATTATACACATAAATAGCCCACAAAAATAGGAAGTGACCTATTAGATTACCTGAAATGGGTGCAAATACGGGGAAGCTATCTGAATTTCATTTTAGTATGTAACACAATATATCTAGAACCTTTCTTTGTACGTTGCCTCAGGCCACACTTTTATGGCATATTTGTCATTGCAAATGTATGTTAATTATATACACAATGAAATGGTTTCTCTTCGACTGTAGGGAAATCAGTATGTCATTCTGATAACATGGCAGAATTTGTTTTATAATGCACACTTAACAATTCTTACACAAAGTAGTTTTCAACATGAAGAAGAGACTTCTACCACTAGACAACTAAATGTGACTAGATATGCAAAGACATAACAATTTTGATTGGGTTGAAATCTTTTCTCTTCGTCGAGACTGTCAGAACTGTCTGCAGAAAATGTTGTTTGTGAATGTGGTTGCAGGCAGAGTCTACATGTTGAAGACATTCAAAACAACAATCTGCTTTATGTGTCCACAATTTCAGTACGTTTTAACAATGGGAACTACACCAATATTGTCTTTCCTGAACAAAAGGTCAGGTCAAATGCAGTGATTTTACAGGATATGGAATAAAAAAAGACAACGAAGAGGACTAAATCTTTGAAAGAACACTGAGATGTTGACATCAATGAACTTAAAATATTAAAATATGTAATCCTTACTGTGTAACAACTTCAGAACTGTCCCACTCACACAAAATGTCTTTGTCTTTAGGACCTCTAACTGCTGACGACAGAGCATTAGTAAGAGCCTAAAAGGTGCTTAAACATAAGTGAAACAAAGGAAAGTCCAACAAATCATTCCTAATCTAATCAGGAATGATCAGGCTAGGATCAGGTATGTACTAGTCACCTCAAAGGGATATGTTTCTCAGTGCACAAACACAAAACACCTGTTACTGGAGACTCCCTGACACCCCATTGGTGAGAGGTGGTGTGATGTGAATGAGCTGACTGGGATGTTAATCTGTGTGTGGATGTGGGTGTGTGTGGGTGTGTTGTGGGTGTGTCTGTGTGTGTGTGTGTGTGTGTGTGTGTGTGTGTGTGTGTGTGTGTGTGTGTGTGTGTGTGTGTGTGTGTGTGTGTGTGTGTGTGTGTGTGTGTGTGTGTGTGTGTGTGTGTGTGTGTGTGTGTGTTGTGTGTGTGTGTGTGTGTGTGTGTGTGTGAGATAGGAGCTTTTGCGTGGTAAATTACGTGGCAAACAGACAGTGGTGTGATATCAAGTCTATCTTTTCTCAGATGGCTGAACACACACACATTTGTTGTGATAACCTCGGTGCTGGGAACCCTTGTCCGCAGCCAAACTTTTTGTCACAGAGAACAAAGGTGTTAAGTGCCTCTGAACAATTTGATCTGATGAGCACATTCCTTTCCGCTGCTGATATCGCCTTCATTATATAATCGAGGATAAAATGTGCTTTTGGCAATACGAAAATTGATTTAGGATGCATTTGTGAAGAAAGATGGAAAACCAGGCACGACATTCAGTGTCTTATACCCAGAGGCTACCAGGTCAATGCCTGCACATCTGCATAGTGTGAATGAGATTGATAGGAGTTCTGGGATATTGAGGATATTGTGTGAAAAATGCATACCTGATCATTTAAAAAGCACTATGTTGGAGCACAGCTTCTGTATTTGATATGTGACCAACTGCAGTTCATCACACCTCAAATACTCCTTTGTTTGGGCTATAATTTATTTTTGTAAAATAATAACTTTTATAATATTTTACATGTGTTGATCTACTGTGTGAGTCACTGTCCAGGGTGCTGCTATTGTGCCAATGTTATCACACAAGCTTTAAAACGTGGCTTGTGGTCACAGTTCAGAAAGCTGATAATGTACTAGGATAAGCGTTGTTTCTAAGGTTTACCATACAGAAATTACAAATGTGGTTGACAGGAAAACTGTTGACAGTGACTACATATCAGGTGTCCTGTATGATTTGTCTGCCTAAGTATAAGTATTTTCCATGACCGTGTGATATATTTAGCATACAGTACAGCCACTTTTTTGCCAGTGTGCTGAGAGGGATATGTCATTGACTAGTTGTGCACTTGAATGATTTCGTATATGTTATAGTTATATCATAAGGGTGACATTAGGGACTGAAGTCCATTTTACTGTTTTTGTTTCTTTTTGGTCAGTTATAGTCAGGTGCAGGGTCTGACAGCAGAATATTTTTAAGGAGTATTTATCCTGAACCATGACCTTTGTTGGTCTAATGGGAGAGAAAAAAAGATCCAGAACAAGAAATGAACTTTACATTGTCTGCCATAAAACGGCAATGACCTAGGTTTTATTCCAGCCCTGGGAGCATGATGCATATCTCTTTCTCTACCCCATAACAGCACGGTCTTTAATTAAATAGAGGCGAAATGTCAATATAATGTCATTCCAAATGAGATTATGCTCTTCCAAAAAAGTCAGTAGGGCTTTGCATTTTAGCCTGACCTGGCATCACTTTTGTCACTGCCATGTATTCATACTGTGTCTGAACATGACATCTTTTAGGGAAATAGATGTCAGAGCCACTCTACAGTAATTCTGCAACCCAGACCTGGGTGGACAGATGGATTTACAGTGGATTTAATGACCAAAGGACAGCTCCTGTGATCCAACAGCATCAACAATGTTAAGTATTTTGTGACTTGTTAAACTGAGGCCAACAGTTGGTGAAAGTGAAAGCATTAGTCTGAATTGGGTTGGTTCTTACTGTTGACCTGGTTGCACGTGTTTGTGCATGAAGCAACAAGCAGGAATAAGCAGTAATTACACACTTAATATAATACGTCTCTACCCTCTAATTCAATTTAAACTAACCCAAGTTAATATGGTTTCACCCGAATGTCTGTGACTTGTGTGTTGGTGAGAGCATGTCTGAAAGCTTTGAACGTTTTGAAAGGTTTACTTTTTGTCAAAACAAAATGTTGTCAGAAATATGAGATAGAAGTTCTGTCAATAAAAATAAAAAGCCAACTCAAATTAACTTTATCATTTGCATCCATCCATTTTTAAAAAAAAACGTAATTGTCTCATTGGTCAAGTATTTCTGATTTTTTTTTAACCGAACACAGCTGTTGGGTTACATTTCAGTAGTGGAAAAGTGTTCTTTTATTTGAACCAACAAAAAAAAAAAAGTTTTTCGCAAGCTGAAGAATATAATGACTTCTAAAAGTTGACTGGATTCAATACAAATGTGTTACGTCCCTCAAATATCCATTGTTTTATGTTTTAGAAATCTAGACTGGGGTCCAAGCTCCTGATGCAACGGAGGACTATATGAGTGTGTCTGAAGCTAAACAGCAACAATGGGCTGTGAAATATGTCTTCCTTAAAAACTTAACTGGATGGAAAATAAATAATCCTTAGATGTGGAAATCTCTGTATTTAGCAAACAGAACAAGTAATGACGAAAATGCATCTAGGTTAGATTAACTTAAACATTAAATAAAAGTAACAAACATTAACAAGAAGATTTCATACTAAAACGTCACCCCTCAGCCATTAATTGATTAAATCTAACCAACCAAATAGTCATGTTTTGAGTATACCTCAGACGCTGATGTGTGGCCACGAAAGCTTGCTTACAGCTCATTCAGTGCACCGAGACTCTGCAGGTCATTGTTATGCCTAATAAAACTTATGGTATGACTGAATTAAACACAGTTTGTGCTTTTTTATATTTGTTTAAGCACCATCTGCTAGGTGAGGTGTGCCCTGGATGGTATGAATTGTGTACTGTTTCAGTACAGCTGCAGGCCCATGTGTTCTGCAGCTGTCCTGCAACAGCCCTGCAGCTCAGTCAGTACCTCTGTTGGCCTCAGACACTTTTCCCCCTCCTCTCTTCTTCAAACATGTCTAAGTCACTAGGTGTACATATAGTAGGTGTTACTTTCCAGGAATATGTGTACATGCCTACACTCTGTGCAAAGGTCTATCTCTGTACACTGATTCTGTCTAGTCTGACTCATCGCTCTTCAAGCAAGACTGGGCCTCTTGTTTATTCTGGGACAAAGCCCAGAATCTTTTTAGACAAAATAAGACATCATTCGCAGATGTATAAATTAATAACTGACGTAACATGTGAAACACAGCACAGACTGAACATAAATGAAGCCACAAGCATCAAATTAAGAAAAGGGCAAATCACCAGTTTGCTTTGACTTTTACATAAAACACAGACTTGTGGATTAAATCATTTCTGATGAAGTTATGAGGCTACAGAATAAACACTGTTCTCAGGTAAAATCTGGTCCAACCACCCATCTGAGATGCTCAGTTCTGACATTTAACAGCAATGTATGAGATGAGATCATGACTGTCGGGAATTAAATAAATCTTCTCTCTGTTAGTGTTGGCAACATCCAAACATCCTGAGAACTGTAAGCCAAAGGTGTCATTTCAGTTTATAAGAGTCCTGCCTTCCAGCAGTGAAGAGAGGAAGGCCTCTTTTTGGAGGCTACTTGTATTTTAAAGACACAGTTACCTTCTGTGTTGGAGCATACAGTATATCATGTTAAGGAGACATGGTTTTGTAGAAACATTATTCTTTTCAGGGTGTCCAGACTTACAAACTAGCACATCATTTAATATCAAGGTTTGGGTTTTCCAGTGATTATCTTTAAAGCTAAGTATCTTACCAAGATATATATTTAATAAATAATATTAGATGTATTTGTAATTATTATCATATTAAAGGTGGGGTAGGTAAGTTTCAGAAACCGGCTCGAGATACACTTTTTGTTATATTCCATGGAATGCTCTTAACATCCCGATAGCAATGAATATCTTAAGTGCTTTGACAAAAAATCCATAAAAAAATGTCATCTGTAGAAGCCGTAATACTGTAAAAAGTACAACCATGGCCTACCTGCCTGTCAGCCTTCCATCGGGGCACAAACTTCTCTCGTGCCCTCATTGGTCATGTGCGCGTTCGTGTGTGTTGGAGGAGGGGCTCTGTAAGGAAGTGGCAGATTTTCTCCGGTTGTGTATCTTCAAATTCTAGCGATCTCGAGCCGGTTTCTCAAACTTACCTACCCCACCTTTAAATGAACAATTTAAAGACCTTTATTCAACAAAAACTAAAAACACATCTAGTAATTTGACCGAAAAAATACAGTTCAAATCTTGAGATATGTGAATGATGATTTAAATCATCCTTTTTTAGTTGGCAGTCAAAAACTTTAGTTTGTCTAGAAACAGAACTGCTAATGTTGCTCTGTCTAGACCAGGGGTGTCAAACTCAAGGCCCGGGGGCCAAATCCGGCCCGCGACCTAATTTTATGTGGCCCGCAAGAGCTTGCAAAGAACATAATATACAATACAATTGGTGTAATTGTTGAATATTTACTTTAAATTATTTGCCCTAGATTTCTGCTTTCAGACGTAGTTATCTAGGAAGATATTACCAGAACTGATAATAATCCAATGCAGGGCCAACAATGTAATAGAATACATTATTTCATATATATTATTTACATATGTATATTTATATATAATTAAAATTACAACCGGCCCTTTGAGTGCAACCATAATGCTGATGTGGCCCGGGATGAAATTGAGTTTGACACCCCTGGTCTAGACCATAGACTGTATATATAAAGGTCTAGACGTATTTGGCTATTGTGCACTAACACGATTGCATTGTTCACATAGTGATTACATCACAACTCAGCCATATCATTTCTCAAGGAATACATTCACATTATCATTTTTATCAGGAAATATCAAAAACGGGTTTGGGTGGGAAATAACTCATCACAGCCACTTTCCCACCAGGAACTCGATTTGGATTTTACACAAAGTCCCTTTGTTTGGCAAAGTGCCACACATTCAATGGCTAACATTGAGAGCCAGCTCAGGGTCATGGTCCGGGGATTAGGGTCAGTTTAAAAGCTTCATGGGGGAGAGTGAGGAAGGGGTCAGGGTAATGTTAGAATTGGCATGGGGGTATATGGCTCTACTACACAGAGTAGGAATGTGTACATGCCTACAAATGAATGTATTCTGAATGCTGATTTTATGGTCACCAGAAGGTTCTCCAAGAGATTACTTTCCTTGCCATGGCTGATTACGCTGACACAGTCACATTTGTAAAACCTGAATTGTGCGACTGAAAAGGAAGTTATTTGTTAAACGTTAATAATGTGATGCTTCTATCGACTAAAACTTTTTTTATTTAAGGAATAAAACGTGCTCATCTTATAAATATGAGCTGGATTATATACTTTACAAGCAATACCAAGGATTTTTCTATAATATAAAAGAACAAATATGGATTTATAGCGAAAAGAGATTAAGCTGTACAATAGAGTGACTGACAGCAAAGATTGATCCCTGCACATCTTATTATGACTGCTGCAGGATTTAAAAGGTATGTCGTTGTTATCTGCCACGCCAGCACAGGCACCACAAAATCTCAATGTCATTGAACTGAAGTAACCCTCTTTTAAGGTGAGGCCATACCTCTCAGCCAATCACAATGAACCAAGAATCAGGCACACTCCCCTGAACCAATCACACGTTTGTGCTCAACCCCCCCTCTCTCTTTCAGTTTCCCCGGCTTCTTTTCATCCTTTCTGTAATACTATTTCATGAGCAACCACAAGCCCCCCAGAGACGGAAGTTGCTAGCGTTTGTTTGGTGTGTGCCAGTCCGTTTTTTTCCTCCCAAAGCTCTAGTCCTTGTATCTCTTGAGCTTGTCTGCCACGCCATTGTGTGCCACTCATTCATTCACAAAATACACAATACACTGGGGAAATCCCTCAACCTCCATGGCCGTTTTGTGCGGTGTTTGCATTGAACAGGACTGTATCCAGTTCATGGGCACCTTTGAACCTTTACTCTTTGGAGCGGTTGTAGATAGGGTGGGGGCTGCGTGTGAGCGAGAGTGTATTTAGGTGTGCGCACAGATGTCCCACAGTGAGTGTAATTTGAGGTAGGTACACCGTCATCTGCCTTAAGGGGTTGCATAATCTATGTCAAGCAGAGACACGGCTGTTTCTGTTTCTTACTCAACACAGATTCCCACAGAATACCATAACATACGGTAATACCCAGGTGGTCCGTTCCCATATATCAGGAGGATGGGAAGGTGAGAGGTTAGATCTTTCTGATAACAACTCGTTGTTTTATCTGGAAGAATAAGAAGTAACACAAACCGGATCCTGGAGGATATGCTTTAATCTGATACATAAGGCAAAACAAATTGCGATGGGAACGATAAATGGAAAAAATGTCAGAGGACATCGATACAAGTCAAGTCATGTTCAGTTTACTAAATCGACATTTCAAACCACATTTTTGCCCGTAAGTGTTTAACAGTCTGCATGATATACAACATCCTCTGCCACCTTCTTCCTCTGTCAAGGAAAGAGCTCAACAGAAGGGATACACCTTAGGATGAGCAACAATGGAGGGATCAGGACAGACATGTTGTAACTACAGAGTAGACAGAGGAATTAGTACAATTACAGTTTGGGAAAATAGAATACAGATATTAAGAAACAGAACTTCAACATAACATTTAACTGAAGTGTGGTGGCTGAAACTAATCCAAGGTCAAAAGTGAATTTATTAGCTAAAAGCACTTTTTCACTAGTTCTTCTGTCTCATTTATAGTCGACAGTATGACACACTCCTCTTTTAGTTACAGTATGAATCTCAATCCCTCAATTTGCGCAATATTCTAAACTAGCGCATTACGCTGTTTAAGGCTGCGGCCCCACGAGGACGAAAACGGCTAAACGCATAGGATTAACGCAAACGCAATCGCAAACGGCTTCCGTCCACATGCAATAATTATCCGGATAGTGTCTGCCCACACGAGACCGCTCCGTTTAGCTCCAACCGCTGTAGAAGCTGCAGTACATATGCAGGAGCCTGTAGGTGGCGCTGTAACTTCCTCCACAAAAGCAGCGAAGAAGAAGGTTGTCATGGTTGCCCTTCTGTTTATTCTCCGCGGTGGGGGCCGAGGGAACCGGGCAGAGTTTTTCGCCAGTCAGAGTGTATTAAAGTTGAAATCTTCCGGACAAAATTATAAAAGTGCCGGTCAAAGGTCTTCTTTGTTATTTATTGAGCTTTAAAACAAATGAATAACGACTCTATATAATATAATGATAAAATACACGGAGCCTCTCTTTTTCCTCCCTCTCTTCGGACAGCGCCAGTGTCTGTCTCATGCAGCAGCTCATCCAGTAATCAGTGACCCGGCCGACTGTAAAAATAAACATTTATAACTAGTTTAGGGAGTTTGAGAGGTAATTAAAATAGCTAAGGGTGATGATCTGACTTGAAGTGTGTGTTTTGCTGCAGAGGGAGGAGCTGCAGGTGAGCAGAGCTGCGTGTCTCCGTCCTGTCAGATTAGACTTCACTCGCGAGAGAAAGATAAATAATCTGAATTCAGGGTGCAGTTTACTTTGACGTGGGGGTGAGCAGCAGAGGTGGGGAGAGGCGGGGCTATTGCCTCATCATTATTGCTGTAGATGTTGCACAAACAACTGTAGCATGGTCAATAGCGTCCGGAGCACGATAGCAACTCTGCGATCCGCCATTGTTGTTGTTGTTGGTGGCGAAACACTTCAGCACTGGCGCGGGGTAAGCGGAGGTGAGCAGAAGAGGTGGGGAGAGGCGGGGCTATTGCGCAATCACTATCAGTGATCTGAAAATGTCCGTATAGGGCGCACACACGGAGCTGTTTGACCCCCCAGAGAGTGGCGTATGCATTTCTATCCACCTTGGGACCCGTTGTCGTTTCCTCAGTCGTTTAGTGCCATATTCGGTCGTCCTCGTGTGGCCGAACGGTCTATATGACACTAAACAGTAACGCAAACGACCGAATTCGTCCTCGTGGGGCCGCAGCCTAAATGGGAGGATTTCCTGCTATAGTAGCTTTCTCATAAAACCAGTCATTGACACAAACTTCGCACCTCCTCAAAAAACTCTTGATTACAACCTCCATGTGGACAGTTAGCATAATGATTGGGCCAATGAGAACATGACAAATACAACTGTCTAAGGCTGCGGCCCCACGAGGACGAATTCGGTCGTTTGCGTTACTGTTTAGTGTCATATAGACCGTTCGGCCACACGAGGACGACCGAATATGGCACTAAACGACTGAGGAAACGACAACGGGTCCCAAGGTGGATAGAAATGCATACGCCACTCTCTGGGGGGTCAAACAGCTCCGTGTGTGCGCCCTATACGGACATTTTCAGATCACTGATAGTGATTGCGCAATAGCCCCGCCTCTCCCCACCTCTTCTGCTCACCTCCGCTTACCCCGCGCCAGTGCTGAAGTGTTTCGCCACCAACAACAACAACAATGGCGGATCGCAGAGTTGCTATCGTGCTCCGGACGCTATTGACCATGCTACAGTTGTTTGTGCAACATCTACAGCAATAATGATGAGGCAATAGCCTCGCCTCTCCCCACCTCTGCTGCTCACCCCCACGTCAAAGTAAACTGCACCCTGAATTCAGATTATTTATCTTTCTCTCGCGAGTGAAGTCTAATCTGACAGGACGGAGACACGCAGCTCTGCTCACCTGCAGCTCCTCCCTCTGCAGCAAAACACACACTTCAAGTCAGATCATCACCCTTAGCTATTTTAATTACCTCTCAAACTCCATAAACTAGTTATAAATGTTTATTTTTACAGTCGGCCGGGTCACTGATTACTGGATGAGCTGCTGCATGAGACAGACACTGACGCTGTCCGAAGAGAGGGAGGAAAAAGAGAGGCTCCGTGTATTTTATCATTATATTATATAGAGTCGTTATTCATTTGTTTTAAAGCTCAATAAATAACAAAGAAGACCTTTGACCGGCACTTTTATAATTTTGTCCGGAAGATTTCAACTTTAATACACTCTGACTGGCGAAAAACTCTGCCCGGTTCCCTCGGCCCCCACCGCGGAGAATAAACAGAAGGGCAACCATGACAACCTTCTTCTTCGCTGCTTTTGTGGAGGAAGTTACAGCGCCACCTACAGGCTCCTGCATATGTACTGCAGCTTCTCCAGCGGTTGGAGCTAAACGGAGCGGTCTCGTGTGGGCAGACACTATCCGGATAATTATTGCATGTGGACGGAAGCCGTTTGCGATTGCGTTTGCGTTAATCCTATGCGTTTAGCCGTTTTCGTCCTCGTGGGGCCGCAGCCTAATAAAACCTTTTATAGGGTGTGGAGTTCTTCTTAATACATATGTATGCTAATGTATTTGCAAATAGAGAAATATCTGTCTATTTTAGGTGCTTAATGCTCCCTTGTTGTCTGAACATATAGTGTTTTACTGAAAAAAATGATGAAAATACAGTAGTTTTAGGCTGAAAAATCACACTCCAAAAGAGTGAAAAGACATATCACACGACTCATGCTTATTTGAACCATCATTATTAAAACATTTTATTAGTGAAACTTAGAACTGTGGTGTAGTATTTTTTCTGGAATAAGTAACCACAGATAATAATGTTTAATTGCCCCATGAAATGTTGCTGTTTAATATTTTGCCATCCATGCTTTGTGTGCCAAAATTACTCCGGTTAGTCTGCTCTTCCAGGAAGGTGTGACTCAAGTTAGAAATGCTGATTTATTCCAAACACAAGTAAATGGGCCGATATACAGGGTGGGACTTATTTGCATAGAGACAGTAGGCTCCTCACTAACACAGACAGGTAATACAAACATAAACACAAAGTTAGTGCTGCATGGTCAAATCAATAGACAGGGAGTATCTAAACTCAATCTATTTACCTGTTTAAAAAATGATGCAATACATATAATAATGTGAATCCTACAGCTCTATAATGTCAACAGAAGACGTGACTGTCTGCTGCCTGCATGTTAGCAATACACGTTTCCAGTTTATCTCAATCTAACAATCCTCTATGTTCCCCTGTTTCTCATAAAGATGGAATCCAGTCCAAATAGTACAAGAAACATCTGCTTCCAATCTTTAGTCTTTTTTTTGTGAAGTGCTTTTTATTTTTGAATATGAAATGTAGATCAAAGACAATTGTTAAACATGTTGACTTAATTCTGTCCTCCTAATGATGTTTTCTTTTTGTTTGATTTTCTGTAGGAATACATTATATATATATATATATATATAAAACAGACAAATGTTGCTCCTGTAATAAAAAGATAAGTTCCTGTTTGCAAACAGGATGGTTATGAAGCTTAGCGCAAGTTCAATAAGGAAGACCTAACACGAGTCACTTACACGTCACTCGATGGCTCCCTTCCCCCCTCATTAAATATGAGGGCGTCACCCCTCAGCAGCCAATAGCTGCACATGCTAAATTCCTTAAATGCCTGCTCTTCCTCCCTGTCAGTTGTCATTTGCAGATGACCGCAACCCGCCTCCACCCCTCTCGCCTCCAGTCTCCTCCAGGACAAAGCTAAACCTTCCTTCTTCAGACCGGTCTCACCTACTCAGCACCACCACCAGTGTCTAGACCCCGGGGATTTCATCGGAGCGGTGCTTTCCCTCCTGAATGATTATCCTGCAAACCGGGGCATAATCGCCAAACACCATTACATTCTCCTGTTGTATTATCATGGCAATCATTTCATTCATATGACGTGTAAACAATAAATATGTAATTCTTACATCACGTCTCTCCGGTTTGAACTGCCGTTAGTCGTTCCCAGAGGTTTAGAACAGAACATAAACTCATCAAGTATAATTGGGATTTAATTAAAGCAATGCATACTTTTAAGGTTCTGTAATTTACTAATATTTGTCTACCAGAAATATCTATGTAATGTGAAATCTCCAGCATTCTTGATAGAGAATGGTCTAAATCTAAAATAAATCCAAAGAAATCATTCAATCAAGCTTTTTTTATTACCTGTTTATTTCATATATGATTTTAGAAAGACTTCTGAGACCAGACAGATCTGATGTATGTCATGTAATGTCTCTTGACATTTTTTTAATCTGCAGTGAATGCTCGAGTGAGGTTCGAGTTTAAGTGCATACGTAAGTTCATGCTTTAAGCAAATTTAGAAAGTGCTCTTTGCCATTTGTAGCATTTTATCCAAATACCAACTTCTGATCATCAGATAAGCCCAAGCACTTTCTGACATTTCCATTTGGGATTTTTGTGCAAAAAATGAAAATGTGAATAAAAGCAGAAGAATGGAAGCAAAATCATATAGTCTCTATTTGCAATTATAATAAGCATTACTGTAGTGCTTTAAACAACAAATGACCACTCAAACTACCCCTTGCTAAACTAAGCGTCACCAAATAATTAATTATTTTCATTTCATTTTCATTTAATCGTTTATTTGAATAGGGACAATACACATTAATGAACACTTAAGACGAATAATGCTTCAATTGTAAATATGCCGGATTTGAGCTTTGAGCTCATTTCCATCCGTAGTCCCTGACATACAGCATAAACATCAAGTTTAAAAGTGTGATGAGTGGATGCCCTCTTTGCACTCACAGCAGCCCCTCCCCGCTGTCATCCTCAACAAAAAAAAAAAGTGTCTTTGAAGAACAGTGTTGGTATTAAAAGATTAACAGTAAATCCTCATTCCTGACCAGTGTAGCTCTGATGAAAAGTGAAGTTCCCTTTGAGGTGGGATCTGTCTGCTGCTGCACAGAGTTTGATCTACTGTACAAATGACAGTTTTCAAATCATATGAATCAAACCATGTGACTTCAAAGCATAATACCTTCATATGAACTTTATGGATTTGGCCTGGCAGCAGCCCAATGCGTTTTTTCAAGTTGAATCACATAAAAGACCAACGTCCTTTGGCACGCGGTTGTTTGTAGAGTGTGGTAAGTAATCGTTAACTTGGGCATGTTTACAAAACAAGCAGAGAACTACATGCAGATTATAATAACTCTGACAATAGTACATGTTTAGGTTTATGCTATCGTGATAAAGCTGCTTATTGCGTCACACAGGCAAAAAAGGTGCTGTAATCATGACACAAGCAGAACACGTCAGCGTTTTAGTGTCCTATACAGTTCTATAAGTCACTGGCCTATATGGTGTGTTATTCGTTCCGCAAACTCACAGTATCAGATTGTGTCTAGATTGTGAAAAACTAACAGTTAGAAGGCTGATAGTTAAAATATATACACACAGGTCAATGCATATCAGCTCTGCAAAAACATACTGCTACATTTCTCTGCAAAGAAAACATAGCTAAGCCAATTGGAAAACCACAAAATGTTATTCAAAAACACAAACTAAGTCAAATAAAGTAAAAATGCCTGTAAACCAAAGCTTAAACCAGAACTGTCTATGTTGTCCTGTATACTTTTGCAACACAGCACCCCATCTGATAACCTGCTTTCTCATGCCCAGACTTTGTTTGCAACCGTCAAGCTGGTTTCAATTTTAAGATAAATTAAGCCAAATCAACGTGCCTGCCTTAACGGACAGAGTTTTCGGACCTATCCTTTTGCAACATGTGGGAATTACATAAATCCTATTCACAGCAGATTATACTTTTTTTCACTTTCTTTCAGCTAGACGGGCATTTCTTTGCATTCCTCACTTTCCGTCTGGCTTGTTCCCATGAGAAAGTCTCAGCCTATGCTTCTGAAATGGTAGAAAGAGCAACAGAAGAAATGCTGTGACCTTCAGAGAAGCAGTGTGTGTGTGTGTGTGTGTGTGTGTGTGTGTGTGTGTGTGTGTGTGTGTGTGTGTGTGTGTGTGTGTGTGTGTGTGTGTGTGTGTGTGTGTGTGTGTGTGTGTGTGTGTGTGTGTGTGTGTGTGTGTGTGTGTGTGTGTGTGTGTGTGTGTGTGTGTGTGTGTGTGTGTGTGCCTTTGAGTCTGATATTGTCCCATTAACAGTGATGTTCTCTGTGATAGTGTGGGAGAGTTGTGGATGTTTTATGCAGAGTAAGGAGAAGGAAGCAGGTCTGTGCTTGTGTTTGAGTTATTGAACTTTTGTCAAATACATTGAAGAAATTGGACTAAAAACATATTTGGAAAGTGTCAAAATTTGACGGCGGTAAAAATGGGATGGCACTAGCTCGACCTGAAGGCACTTGGCTTTGGCCTTGAGGCTCAAGTCCCGGAAACCAGAGTCTAGGTAGAAGGAGCCAGTTACACTCCTGGGAAAAAAAAGATTAAAATACGTAAATGGGTTTCATGCAGAACCTGAATCTGTCCAGTGTTGTAAATTTGTGATGATTACAAAATGGTTTCACATCCTTCTTTTAGGAGCTGTTCGAGGGATATCACTTGGTTTTATAATCATTTTAGGATTAGGTTTAAATTGAGGGGGGAATTTATAAACTCTCACGCCTTCATAGCCATCACACAATCTCCTGTATCTGTATCTTAAATCTCTCTAAATGTTGTACAAAATAAAAACGGGTATGATGCTACATACTTTCCATCCTCGAAGGTGTTCATGCACCTGGTTGTACAAACTACAATTGAGTTAAATGAAGAATGAAAAATGAACAATCCAAAGAAGGTAAAAGAAATGTATGGATAGAGCACCCTGAATAGCAACATTTCAGTGTTTTAATATTTGTTGTCGTTGATGCAAATAATTATCTCCGAAGAATGTAGAATAATTTGTTGCCACTATCTGATATTTCAACAGATACTAGCAGTCATTGAGCATGTTTCAGGTTTTCCTCTTCTACATAGTTCCTGTTGGGATGAAGTAATAGTCACTATTTACCTGAGCACAGGAACATGTTCAGGCACACAGGGACCTCTCTGTTGTGGAATGGAGGCGTCAGACAACATGTTGTATACTTTCTTCTCTTGGGCTAGACCTGCTATGACTCAATTTGACACCATGCAGAAGTTCTGTTAACAGTTTGGTTTCCTGAGCTTCTGAGTAACCTGAATTACCTGCTCATATTTGACCCTTTGACCCTGTGAGGAGGAATTCTGGCAGACGGATTGTAAAAGGCGTTAAAGCCGGAAATGCATTTGTTAAACACAATAACACAATAACAATGACACAGTGACACAATCCTAATGAAACGTATAACTTACAGGAATCATCTTTTAGGAATAATCGTTAGACCTTTATCTCTGACAGGAAGATGAACAATGTCAATTTGGTGCAACAGCTGGAGCTGCGAAATGATTTCCTCTTTGATCTTACTCGGGTAGATAACACAAATAAGACTTTTTCCTGAATTGTATAACCACACATTAAAAAAAGCTGGGGAAAAAAGCACAAACTATTCCCCCATAATCATGTTGATGAAAGTTTCAACAGAGCTTTGCATGGGAAAGCTATCAGGTTTTGGATTTCGCTTCAAATGAAAATTCTGTTTACCAAGGCATTGTATAATTGACTTTTGAAATTTGTAAGCAAAAAGTCGTGGCAAATATGTAACATCCGGACACAGCCAATAATTCTCCTTAAAATAAATCCCACGGGAACAAATTCCTGACAACTGATGTTCACAGCTGACTGGGTCAGATGGGTTTTCCAGATGGCCAGCTCTTCCACCATTGGCTCGCCAGTCTCTCCAGTTGTGCTTCTGTTGGCGCTGATAGGGTCTGGGGTCATGGTTGGATGTGGTATGATACAGTAACTCCCTGTTGGGAGGTGAGGGAGGACAGCAGGAAGTGGGCCGCTCATCCAGGCAGAGGTCCAGCAGTGTGGGAGCTTTATGTCAGGACAAACCACGGCCACGGCCCTGTTCTTCCATTTATTTTTCTGTTTGAGAGAAATAGTCATTATTTGTATTATTTATTATTTTGTATTACTATATTATTTAAATAAAAAAGATAACATTCAAATCAGTACACAATCAGAGGACATGAATGAACTTTTTAGAAATAACTAACTAAATAAAAATGTTGTTGTTATTACAATTGTCTGTCCATTGTGAAAGCATGTACTACAAAGCATCAACTCCTTAGGCCAATCACTTTTTCAATTCTTCTTCAAGTAAGAATTTATTTGGTTAGTCCCCCCAAAAATGTTTTTGTCCCAATTGGCGGTTAAACTTTCCCCAGCACAAACTCAGTCAATTCACTGACGGGTTATCCATTTTTTAGCACTTCAAATTAGACTGTGTTGGCTTACAGGTTGAGTTATAATGTTCTTTTTTGTTATTTATTGTTCTTGTTTTTATGTCAACTGCTTATGGGCCTGTATTTCCTTATTTCTTTTTGATTTGCTTAAACATTCAGAAAAAGCCAGTTTGTTAAAAAATCACCCGCAAGCAAAATTTCAGTTTTGAAGATATTTTTCTGGTTGGTCTGCGTACAAAATCAGACACTGTGTGAAGCCGTGCTTCATTATTTTTAATTCAAATCCAATTGATACCCGAAAACATTATTAGAATAATAAATATAATGGTTTGATTGACTCTATCATCCTTCATTATACAAAAATGTAACTTCTTATTATAGGAACTATTTTCTGGAAGTCGTAAAAGATGACTTGACGTCTTGAAAAACAGCTGACAGCGTGACGCACCTCTCAGCCCGTCACAACATCCCATAGCACGGCACTCACTGGACAGAAGAGGTTAACAAAAAGGAAACGTATGTCACACCATAACAGTGGGATCAAGTTTTGCACCAATAGCAGCTGAAGGGACTTGTGGAAAATTGCCCACCCTTACTTACATAGAACAAGGTGACAGTGTAATTATAGCCGTCTGTAAACAAACATGGCGTGCATGGTCAAAACATAAACATAAGACCTTGAAACATGTGATGTCTGATTGGATATTCATTTTGGTTGACTATTTATGATTGGTTAATATTAATACGCAAACAGCAGTTCTGTTGCATGTGAACTCAGTTCTGTACTTTGCTTTTGATGTTATGACATCATTGTAAAAGGGCACGACGATAAATATGACAGGGAGATATTTAGAACAAGAATTTAGAACAGGTACATCCAAATGTAAACCTTAAGCTTGTCATCAACTTCAGGCTATTTTCAAATGTAAAAGGAGATGAAATGTTAACTCGCTGGCACTAGGGGATAGGTCAATCTAACACTTTGGTCCAAATTGATATATCTAAACAGCTATAGGATGGACATTTGGTACCAACATTCATGTCCCTTTTTGATTGAATTGTACAAAATGTGGTTATTCATAGACGTTTTATCTACCACCATCACCTGGATTCAATTTGAGCAAGTTTGGTTAGGAATCAAATAACCTCAAAATCCCATCAGCTTCAGCTCTACATTATATTTGTAATTGTTTGGATGCTAAGATGCTAAACTAGAGGATTAATATGTGCCTAAGAGTAAGGTTTCACTGAAAAATAAATGGTTGAAGGTTATCCAATCCAAATCAAATGGATTATCATTGTTCAGAAATGGCTCTTGAAGGCCAAATGAAAACAGAATGTTGGTGAGCAAATATATGTTTAAATATCTCAAAAATATTGTTGCAATTGTTTTACACCAAAATGTATAAAAGAGCTCTAGAGAAAAGTTCAAACTGCCAGCCTTCTCGCTTCTGCATTGCCAATCGCTGCAAGAAGTGGAAGTTAATGTTTAGCACGGACTCAAAATGCTGAGATCATGGCTGTCGGGTCGAACTGTTGTTCTTCCTGTTTTCAGTGAGTGACGAATACATCAAGGTGTGAACATATAATCATTGCCCTTTTATCTCTTGAATAATCATAAGTAAATAAAAAGACACTATTTCCCTCTGCCAATGTTCCATTAACATTTCAAGGCAAACTTAACCTGTGTAACCCTCCATAGGTCCAGCTTTTTATCAGCATTATATATGAAACAAAAATGTTCATATAAATTATCCAATGGAGCTGTCCAATCATATTTAAAATAATATATTCCCTGAAAAAATTTCAGGTCCACCTTCAACCCTTTCACCTCTCAAATTCCTAAAGGATTTAGAGAGCGTCTTTCTTGGAAACACAGAGAAGTCCATGTGACCTCCTTGCTTTCAACTCTCGCCAAACACTTACGGGCATGCCACAATAACTCAGCTGGCAACGTATGAGTACAGTACAGCTCGACAGCCGGCTCAGCTGAAAGCTTTTTCCACTGTGACTGCTGTGATGTCATGAAACATTTGAGAAACATCCTTTGTTATTTTTGTCTCTCTGTGTATGCATGGACAGTAGGGACTTGGTGAGGTGACCTTCCCCGCCTCCCCCACATTGCTGTTGAACCTAAAGGTAGGGTCGGGAATGCGGTGTGCTTGAGCCAACATCCCAACATGCATGCACCATTTAATCTGCCAGGCAGGTGGCACCGGGGTAACCGGCAACACAGAGCTGCTCATGGCCTGCTGCACTAAGAAATCTGGAAGCAATGATTGAGACACTGCATCAAGGACCTTGAAACAGAAACATTTAGATGTGCAACCTCATTCAAGCTTATTTCCCTCCTTCTCACGACATGAAACCACTGTTGGTTTGAAAATGTTTGTCATAAATCTCTTTCGATCATGTGATTAAACTTCTGTGGCGTTGTGGTTACTGCTAACAAAACCCCCTAGATGCCAGGTATCAGTTTTCATTTGTAGTTGGTGGAGTTCCCATGAATCTTGTAATTCGTCAGAACTAGAGATATAAAGCAAAAACATCAAAACATTGGGATGATTTATAGTGAAGATGGGCTGCCAAGTTATCATCAAATGAATGAAAGATATTAACAATTAAAGCAGCCTGTTGTGTCTCGTCAAATGTGTTAGTTATGTTTATGTATTATGTCGGCCATTTTCATATTTTTCACGTCTGGTTATGTATGTTTATTTAGATCCTTCATCTCTAGTTATTCTCTGTGTTTATTGTCATGTCTCGTTTTCCATTTCCTGTTTTATTTTGTAGTTACCTCTTTCATTTCAGGCCCTGGTTCTTCCTCCCCTTGTGTGTTTTTTCCCGCCATCATCAGTGTCTGCCCCGCCCCTGATTGTTTCCACCTTTTCCCACTCACCTCATGTTTAAATAGTCCTGTCTCTCCCCTGTCCTGTGTCAGTTCGTCTTGTTTGTTTCCCCGATTGGTCGTGCCATGCCTCAGCTAAGAAAAGTTCGCTTTCAGTCATGTCATGTTTTGTTCATTTTGTAGGCTTAAGTTTCTTTCTTAAGTTCTCTTTTTGTTATGCATAGTTTTTCCTCCTTGTGAGCGCTTTCTGTTAATTCCAGTACCTACTCTGTTAAAAGGAATTTCCTGATCTTTGAAATCAAAGATACTTTTTTATATTTAAGACTTTGTCTCTGGGTCGTGTATTTGGGTACATCAGTTTGTGTCGAGGTCCTGACACAGCCAACAAAAAACAGCCGCGTTTAAGAGTTTTTTTGGCGGCACACATTTGAAACATTCCTGTGTGTCTATTAATGGAAGTTCATCATGGTATCTGAAATCAATGCATTTATTGTCGCGTTACACTAAGCTCTACCAGCAACAGAAACTTTAAATGTAGATTTAGTTTTGGTTGATGTACAAGAATACCTGTCAATCAAGAATATGATTGGGTTCCAAACTGAATCTGAATTTTGGTTGGAGTTTGGGTTCAGACTTTTGTTCCTATTTGAATCTTGGATTCTTTTTTTTAACAAATTATCCACCAAAGCCAACTTCCAAGAAGCTGGTTCAAATCATTTCTTGATAACGGCTAATTGAAATCCAGGACAGCCTCAATCAGGAAATGGATTGATGTACTAACACCTGTCCAGCGTTTAACTCAGAAGCATGACATTGTGTGAGGTAAGCTGTAAATTGACAACGTTGTTTTGTACAGTTTAACCAAATGAAATGTAAACCTGAATTATTGAGTTTAAGAGATGCTGTCGGTTTTTCCCCCAGATATGGGCCTTATTCACTGAACTATCATTTGTGTGCTTTTTTAATTGAGATGGTATCTGATGATAGCTTCATATTTAGCAACTAGACATGCAAATAATTGTGTTTACCTTAAACAAACATGTAAAAGGACAGTACATCCATAACATGTATAGTGGAACATGGACACAAGGCTAAATAAACACCAGCAACAGAGAGTGTGTTTGTGTGAACACCAGACCAAAATCAGTTCCAGGAACAACTGTGTCAAAGTCCTCAAGAAGGAGTGAACTGTCGGAAAGAGATAAAGTCAATTTTAATCAAATATCCCGAATTTCACAAGTTTTCCGCTGACAACCCGAAATCATTTGGCCAGAGTTCCATTTTAAAATAATGTGATACTTAGCAAACCCCATCTGTCTTTGAGAGGTCCTTCAAGATCGTAAAAGAAATAGTAAATTAACCTTCAATCAAAAATATTCTTGTCAAATAACCATTTAAAGCGTTCAAAACCCTTATATTTACTGCTACTACTCTCCTAATATTAACGCACAGGTTACAGTTCAGGAAATGAGCTTGACTGGGCAACCATGCACTGCCCTAAAGATGGGCAGATGGCATCAGGGTGGTTAAGATGCTCCATGACTACACAACTCAAGTGAGTCACCAAACCAACACTGGGTGGTATGTTTATTAGGATGGAGGCACGAAAGCTCCAGTAACAGACAGACTTGTGGGGTTACTGCAGGTTTTCTTGGAGGGAAACTGCTGTAATGAGATTCACAAGAGATCTACAACCAGAATACACGGGGAAAAATGAAGGCTTGCCTTGTTTTAGCTGACAAAACAACTAATCACTGACACTGGATGTGTAGTGTAGAATATTTTGAAGACAAACCTCCCCTTAGTAAACTTCCAGGTATTTCAGTTTTGCATGACAGGGCAGAGGAGGGTGGGACACAACATATTTGAGTTTCAATGATCCAGTTTTTCTGGCATGAAGTTCATGCCAATTTGTCATAACAGCTCAGGAATGTTCTTACATGATATATCCCCACTCACAATCAACCATGTGTTACAAAGAGAGACATTGTATGTTGAAATATGATAGATAAGTATATTGCTAGAGCATGTGTGATCACAAATACTTTCGGATTAAAAACGGGTGTTAATATTTAGTGTTTGATTCAGACTCTCTTCGGTTGAGAGGGAGCATAAATGAGCTTCTGTTGAATGACAGCTAATCTCAAGATTGTATTGTGAGCCTTCTATTTTCACTTTGTAATCCAAGTGGTTTTTGGCCAATCCAGATTGAGCAGGTTGTAGGTTTTTAGTGGGTTTAGAGAGCGAAAAGGCTAAGAACACTTTGACCGAAATGCAATTTCAGGATCCATCGGCTGTAATCTGACAACACTTATACTACAATTAGCCTGTAAACTGGTTTGCGAAATCCCTTTGTGAAATCATTGTCTCTCAACTGTAACTCCTTCATAATTTCTCAATACAATGGCGCATTAAAAACAAGGTTTGCATTTCTGATGGTTACATAGTTACGTAGCCAGTTACTTGGAAACATGATTTCAGACCAACATGTGATGGGTGAAATGACAAGTAAACAAAATAGTTTCTACAAATAACATGTGATTTTATTTTTTCAAAAAAAAGGTTATTTACATTATGTACATAACCCCCCCCCCCCTAAAAGAAAGGACACATACAGTAACAATAGCACTATCGACAAAACCTCATATCGTGTGCAATGAGATAAGATATCTCCATCAGTTATACAGTGTATCAGTAATCTCTCAGCAGAAAGGCACACTTCTTGGTCACAACAGACACAAACAAACACATTAATGCACACAAACAAACACACAAATACTGCATCCAGGAGAAATGCATTGAACATATGCTTCATTATGGGATGTTCTCTGATAAATTACGTTGGTCTTGCAGTGCTTCCATTTTTCTCATAAATAAAAAATATTTAAAAATGTACAATACAGTAACTATTTGCTGGTGTTTGTCCACTGGCACAGGTCTGTATTCTACGTCACTAGTCACAAAGGAACTTTCTGAAACACATTTAGGACTGCTCCTTGCTTCCAGCCTACGCATTGTTTTCAGCCATCTCGTATGCGCTGGCCATAACCCGGAGTCCTTGTCTTCAGAAACCAATAGAGACCTTCCAGGCGCAGTTAGAGTCCCGTCTAGCTCCTCCGACTGTGCCACGATCAATCTTCCTCCTAGAAAAGTGCTCAAATAAAGAGAAGGCCGTGTTTCCGGCGTTTCCATGTTGGGTCTCCCATGGTGATGGTGTGTTGGTTGTTGGAGGTGCTAAGTTGTTACATGAGAAGCCTGTTAAACAAAAGCAAGTTTAATTTACTCATTTGTAATGATCATTCAGTAGAACACAAAAATAATAATCAAGCAGTACTCTGAAAAGACATACGACAAGACATTTGTCACGTTTCATACCTTTTTCTTGGCTTCACTTCCCAGCCATCACGACATTTCACTAAAGTGATAGAGTCCCCTGGTGAAATGTGGGTTTTTTCAGGATCTTCGGCACAGAATGTAAACCTGGGACAATGTAAAAAAGAAATCTCAGTTATTATTTGTCAATTAAAAAATATAACATGAAGGTTTTTTTTTTTTTTTTTTTTTTTTTTTAAAGAGTGGTTACTTACTTTTTCTGAGTTTCCCCAGCTTTTACACGAATACGTCGGACTTCCAGCACAGGTTTGGGAGCTTTGACGTTCCACGCCCAGATATTCTTCTTAAGGCTCTTCCAGACAGAGTTCCAGGATTCAGAATCTCCTTCCCAGCTGAGGCGGATCTTCAGCAGGTCACCAATATCCTTCTCAGTGAACACCAAGAAGGTGTTAGTCTGGTTCAGACCAATGATCTCATCATGGCTGCACAAAAGGGAAGAGATATTGGGTAAGTCAGGTGCCCAGCAAACTGAAGTTATAGCATCTGTGTGCTCAAATCAACTTTTGAATTTGGATTTACTAAAAAATACATTTAAAAACGTGCAGTGAGTGACTTCAGCAGACAGAATCTGCCTGTCTAATGCCATGTCTTGCTCTTACATCAAAGGTTGTGACTTTAAAGACTTTGAGTAAGCATTTGCATCTATGGTACGGTGAAATTAAAGTTGAAAGTAGAAAAGACTATGTGCTTGGAAGTTTAAAAATGGAGGCAAGTTCAAGATCCAAATGTATAACGTGGCAGTGTGTGTAATTATAAATATGAAAATGAAGTGTGGCTTCCAGTTTCTGCATACAAATAGACAGTGGCCAAACCAGCGCATGTCGGTTTAAGGGCCATCATGCAAGTTGAATAAAAGGCTTTTTTGCTTTACATTTTATACTTACACATCAACAAATATATTTGTTGTATCATTATGGGCTCCATACAACTTGACATGGAAAGTGGGATCGGCATTGTCTGCCTGTTTTCTGTTGAACACGTGCATCTTCATTTGATAGTGGTAGCCTTAAAGAAAACATAAAAACAGAGTTCATGTTTGATCCACTGTGTACAGTAGTAGTTTACACCGGCATTATCAAATGTATTAAATATGGAAGTGAAATAATGCAGTCGTTTTACAGAAGAAAGTAATCATCATAAAAATGTAAAAGATCAAACCTGCAATACATTCACAAAGCATCTCATTGTGACTTACCTCCAAAGGGAGTGTCAGCATTTGTCTTCAGATACATTTTAACGTTGCGCCTCTTGCGCAAGTTTCTGGTGTTGTAGCCGATGTTGTTGCAGCGATTTTTGCGGCAACTGAGGCAGATGCCCTTTTTGAAGCGATCAGGGCCGGTGCACTGGTAGGCAAAGCTCATGTGGTCCTTGCTCATCAAGGAGTCCACGAACAAGTGCACAGCACGCTCATGCTCGCACTTCATCACCTCCATGAAATCTTGAGAAATAGGAGAAGGCAGGTACATTAGGCTACAGTTAAAGAATAGGACTATGTTGAATTTTATTTAAACAGATTAATAGAGACTACAATATAGACTAAGAAAGTATCATTGACTCCTTTATGCCGATGGACATTGTACAAATAAACTAAGAAATGTAGTGAAGTCAATCCTGTTTTCTGCAGATGTGGTGTAACTGATAGCTCTTGTTGTGGACAGCTGGGGCTACAAACAAACAAAGAGCCATTTCTGAAGCACTTACTTCCAGCAACTGCCAGGACGTCACCCAGGGCACAGCCGGGCTGCACTTCTCCACCATTGGGGTAGATGTCAATGTCTCCAATTGCCCCCTGAATCCCAATGCTTACACCCAAAGCCTCACGAGTGTATGTGTGCAGAACGTCCACAAAGTCGGCATCATCAGAGGAGAGGCGCTTCTGTGCCTCAACACCCTCAAACATTGGTCCTGCTGGGTCTAGACCTATTAGGAATAAAAGCGACAAAAGGTCAGGACAACTGCATATCTGAGGAGTTTTAATTGAGTAATCACATTTCACCTAACTTACCAGTGATTCTGCCGATGGAACCTCGTACGAATTTCCCTGCATATCCAGCTACATGAGCGCCTAAACTGTAGCCAATCAGATGCACTTTATCCAGAGGCAGCTGCTGCTCATCCTGGTAAGATAAAAACATAACACTCACATCAGCAGCTGAACACCACGAACACTGAACAAATCCTGGATTAGAGCCAGTGATGATCAGTAGTGCCTGCAGCTGAGCAAGGCTCAGTTAACCCGGACAGAAAATACTGACAGTACCCTCCATGCAACAGCGCCTCCACCATCTGTCTCACTTTCCCCCCGTGAAATACTCTTTGTCAACGTTTACAACCACATGGCAGGGTGCCTGAATCTCTCTATTGCTATGTGTGAACCGGTCAAATTAAGTGACAGTGTGCTCTTTATGGAAGTTGTTGTCCTGGCCGCAAAAGTACTAAATTGACCCTGATCCACATTAGATAATATCAAGTATTATGTTCTATTAGCTGTAAAGACAAAGTGCCAGAGAGAACTTTAGCTACTGCCTCGGAGCAACTTGGGAGATCACAAGACATCCAAAATGAAGGGAAAATAATAATAATTTAATCAAACACACTGTCATTTTGACAAAGCATGCTGTGGTCTCTTAAAATCGCACCGATGGTAAGACAGAAGGGGGGCAGATTTGATTGATTTATTGGTACTCGGCTGCTCTTTTGTCACGCAGCTGTACTGACTTTTCAGCCAAGATAGATCAGATTACCCCCTCCACCATAAGTAAAAAAACATAATAGAACCCCAATTTCATCATTCAGGTTAAGCACAACAAGGAGCATAATAGCATTTATAAGAGCAAACCAAGTGCAAGTATAACAATACATAAATTACTGTACACACCTTAAGCCAGTTGAGCATGCTAGCAATGTGGAGGCCGACGTCATGGGTGTGATTGACTGCATCCGGGTAAAGCTGCTGAGCCTGGGATATCCAATCAACAACAACCACATTGGCTTCATTTTCCCGCTGCATCACAGCAGACACCAGCTTGTGCATCCAGCTTTCAAACATCCCACTCATCTGAAAGAGAAAAAGAACAGGAGTCAGTCAGCAAGACTTTTTTATGACCTCTTGGACACTCTGCACTCAGTTAGCTCACGCTCACATGATAAATTCCAACAATCAAAGTGCTCTGGATACAGACCCAACACATAAATGCCCTTCATTCAGTAAGAAGAAAGGCTTGTCAAGATAAACCCAGGTAGAGAAAGAGAGGGACTGATATAGCGATGATACAAAATTATTTCAGCTCATACCGTCCAGCCATGGATGATGAAGATTGTCTTGGCTGTGGCGTTAAAGCCACACTCCTCCAGACGTTCCGTCTTGCCAGTCTGCAGGTAGCAGCCTTCATGGTCAAAATCTAAACTCTTCCTCATGTTGTACTTGACGGAGCCATCAAGAACCTTGCTGTCAGTTGGCTGTTCATCTTTTCCACCTTCTTCACCTGAAAGAAAGTTATACATGATTTTGAGATTCAATTTAGCATATGCTTAAAATTAACTTTATTTCTCTTTCGCTTTTTTGATTCCTGTTTCTTGTTAATAATTTTAAAAAACAGTAACCTCCTTAACAAATATATATTATTTTAAAACACAGCTCTGAATGCACTCAGCCAATCATGCCTCACACATACAGGAAGTGAAATGAGTCAACCAATCAACTGGCTGTTGCAGCCAACATCTGGTACTATAATGCCGGTAAAGTGCAAGTTGTACCCGAGACGCAGGCGCAGACCCCAAATCTCACCGCCACCCTTATTCTCTTCTCTCATTTCACACGCTTTTTCACACAGCTGCAGCCAGAGCTGGTTTAATTATATCTGACTTTAACACAGTGTGCTCCCAGGCCTGAGGCTAAAACGGTACAATGAAAGCATTTTACAAATGCATGAAGCCGTGGAAAGCTCAGAGGATGCGGACAGTTTATCAACATTCTAATTAGCCTATAGACATGTCGGGGGTTTCAAACTGAAGAGTTATCATTTGGTCTCTTTGTGTTTGATAAAGGGGGAGCATTAATTCAAACCAGTCTGGATTCATCGTGCCTCGATAGCAGCAACGTCAAATCTGAATTTAAATAAACCCGACACCCTCTGGTAGTGGGCCAAACAGACCAAAATGACTTCAGCTGGGTTGTAAAAACGCTGGTGAGCGGTGCTCGGTAAAACGCGGATTCAGCGGAACATCTTTGCAAATAGTTCCCACAGACGTGGCGTTGTGTGTCCTCCACTTGGAGCGTTGCGTCAAGACTCCTGCTGCTCCGAAAAAGGACACGTCGCAGTCTTTAAATCCATCCCCGCTTTTCTGGTTCACTCTGCCCACAACACTTGCTCGCTTTTGTAATATCGCCTAATAGCCAATACAGATAAATCAAGCGGGGGTTGCGGGGAGGATTTGAGGAAATGGGACGTTTATGCTATAATATCGTTTCATTAAAATGTTTAACAAAATCGCCTGTTGGCCCTACTTTACATACACGATGTTAGATTTTGACACTTCCCTCTGAAGCTGGGAAATAAATAAATTATAGAAATGAATGAACAAAAGACACAAAGCTCATTTCTTACCTATAGGAACAGCGTTTTCCCCAGTAGCCGAAGAGAAAAGCGTAAAAGCACACTGTAGGGAAATCCACAGTAAAAGGGCTTTATGATTCATTTCTCAGTCACAGACGAGTGTGGTGGAATTAAAATCTTCCTGGGAAAATACTAATATCTTTCTGTATTGCCGGTGGCTGCGCGGAGGGTAGGTAGGTGACTGAGTTTAGATCCAGTTGTGACAAAGAGCAACAGAGCCCGTGGTGCGTTTTGTTGCGCGCCTGTGTTACACCGCTCAAGAAATGTATAAACTTGCATCAAGTGTCTCATTAGAGTTTTAAATAGTTCCCCTTTCCAGTCATCTGATCATCGGCTGATCTATCGTGATTCTTATTGGTCAAGCCCCCATTTGTTTACGTTGAAGGCGTGGCAAACTGAATGAATTCGTAGTAGGCTCCTCACGTTGAGCGTGCTTTAACCCTTGTGGGTGTGTAATGACGCAAGCCGCAATAAAACCAGTTGCTGTGCGGGATGGAGGTCAGAGAGCTTATTTTGTTGCCTAACTGGATCCAAAACAATGTGCAAATAATCAATATACAGTCACGAAGCTAATGACGTGAGGAGACACCAGTTTTATAAACACTGGCTATGTCGGTGTAATTTGTAGGTAACCGACAATCCCCCTCGTTAATGGGAACATTTAAAAGGCTGTGTGTGTGTGTGTGTGTGTGTGTGTGTGTGTGTGTGTGTGTGTGTGTGTGTGTGTGTGTGTGTGTGTGTGTGTGTGTGTGTGTGTGTGTGTGTGTGTGTGTGTGTGTGTGTGTGTGTGTGTGTGTGTGTGTGTGTGTGTGTGTGTGTGTGTGTGTGTGTGTGTGTGTGTGTGTGTGTGTGTGTGTGTGTGTGTGTGTGTGTGTGTGGCGCCCTCCCCCCTGAAAGCATCGCCCCCTGTGCCTGGCGCGCAGCCAAACCATCAGCTTAGCTCACCGACCAGTTTGAATTGATGAGAGGAAGAATGAACGCACTCACGCAAGGCTCTCCGCAACAATAGCACCACTGTTTTGTGTACATACATCATTGGACAGTAGTCAGGAGGAAGTGTCACCTGCCATCCCAGCAGCCCCTGGTACCTGAACAGCTTTTAGCATCTCTGATCATAATGTCCTGCTAATGGTGATAATGTGCAGTCAGTGGGTTTATTGACTTTATAAGGTACAAGAGCCATAAGACATTAATCTTTTTAGTGATTGCATGGTACCTTGATCTATTACAGTAATATAAATAATAGGCCATTAGTGTATTGTGTTTTCTTTTTAACCAACAATGTACTTTAAATGTGAAATGCAAAAAAATCCATTGAATTATTCCGGCTTCACCATGACTTGGGCTGACTTAGAAATGTTCCATTTTTTTTTACATCAAACGTATTGTTCAAAGGAATGTGAGAGTGTGGTGTGATGCACGAGCATCCAAAATAACTTGTCCTATGTTTACCAATGTATTTATAGCCATACTGTATTATGGAAACAGGGCAGATGGTGCACCTTGAGAGGTTACTAGAGTTCAAATAATCAGATGATGCAATGCAGCGTGTGAAGGCCCATTTCATATAGGATGATTCATGCACGGACATCAGGGAGGGCAGTAGTTATTGCTGCAATGAAGGACGTGGAGTGTATTCTGAAATTTGAAACAAGGGAAGGTCTTTGAGGAATATGATATACTGTACCTGTCCTCAAGCACACAATGGGGCTTAAAATAGCAAACATCTTAAATACTAAATAACACTATGTCCTACGACTGATGAACCAATAATTTTTTATGTTTCTAGAAGGATTAAATCTGGTTTATAACAAAAAATACTGAAATACAAGTTGAATTGACATCCCATCCTCCTGTTATCTTGGGACTTGCCATTTCTACACTGTAGCTATTGTGCATATGGCATTAAAGCCTGTGAAGTTCTCTCTGTTCTTAATTTAAAAGTTAGCTTAACAACAATTCTGTAGTTCTTCCAAAATCTAAAAAGCAGAACTCACCACTTCCCAGAATAAGTCTGTTTGACCAAAACTAATACCAGACGTTGGCCTTTATATTTGTTAGAAAGCAAATGTAGCATTTCTTGTTCAGGAATAGTTAGTCTTTCCATCCACACTCACCTCAGCCAGCTGCTTGCTCTGACTGCCAAGTTGATTCTGCACTTTGCTGACCTATTCTGATTTTTGCCTTCCCAGTCTGCCTGGCAAGACCTAACAATGAGGCACTGTTAAATACTAAAACGATCACCTACGCAGGCTCTCAGGGAATAGCAGAAGGAGTGTAATTTAAACATATTTATCTAATGTACCATTGTACTCATGTATTTAGTTACTCTGCTATTGTCCAAATAACTTCAGATACGAGCCACAAAGTGTGAACAAAGCTTGAGTTTCGAAGGTCTATTTATTCTTTATGTTACTTACATGCCATTCAGGGATTAAAAGTATTTAAAAACTTTTAAAAAAAAATACAATTTAAAATGGATTTGATTGTAAACAGTACTGTTTTCAAATGATTCCTCTGTAGGTTAATTAAAAGAAATTGCAAGGTTTATTTGTAAGTGAGAATTCTCAAAATGTCTAGAGTCAACACGTGTCAGCCTTCCATCTGTGCACACATTTATCTCGTGCCCTCATTGGTCATGTGCGCGTTCGTGTGTGTTGGAGGAGGGGCTCTGTAAGGAAGTGGCACATTTGTTCCGGCTGTGTATTTTCAAATTCTAGCGCACTCGAGCTGGTTTCTCCAAAATTACCTACCCCACCTTTAAGTATACTTTTGAGGGACTTTTACTTTACTTGAGTATTTCCATTTTTTGATGCTTTGTACATACCCCACTACAAATCAGAGGTATAGTGTACTTTTACTCCACTAAATTAATGTAATACCTTAAGTTATTTTGCAGAAGGATTAATGATGTGAAATATAATCACCACTCAAATAAGCCTTTAGTTACACCTCCACAAGCTACCCTGCAGTATACAAAGTATTTCAAATGAGCTGAACCTTTACCAGCTTTGATAAACACATAAATGCCTCAATAACTATAATCAGACATATTTTAACCATAGATTTTAACCAATCTGCATCATGAGTAGCCTACTTTTACTTTGGGTAGGCCTACTTTAAGTATTGTGATGCTTATACTTCTGTACTTTAACTTAAGTACATTTTTTAATGCAGGACTTGTAACAGAGAATTCCTACACTCTGGTAGTTCTATTTTTAATTAAGTACAATATCTGAGTACTTCTTTCCACCAATTATTACAACGATTTAAATGTCCACAGCCACTCACCAGCTAAACTACCCTTCGCTCCACGGATGAGGCAGCAGCGCCACCGTGTGGACGGAGCAGCGGCGCACCGGACAGTGACACAGCAGGAGGCGGAGGGGGGGCATCGAGCCAGACCGGATCCTTCATGAGGGAAGAGGCCAGGGACAGCCAACCAACCCCGGCTTCTCTTCTCTTCACTAATAATATTCTGTATTGCAAGCTACGGAGCCCGAGCAGGGGGCTACGCTAGTGTTCGTAGGATGTCCCGCCATGAAGGTAAAAACAGGCTTAAACTCCGAGGTGTGAGCATGTCGGGATGTGTGTTAAAAACGTTGACAGAGCACCGTGAGCTAATGTTAGCTAGTCGAGAATGTCTTGTTTTGCAGCCCATCCTAGCTAGCGGCAAGGTTGCAGTGTAATCTCGTGAGGACGCATTATGGCGGCCACAAAATGTGTGTTAAATCCATCTCACATAATGTTACGTTTTGGAACATGTACACCAGTCATTTTTAGTTGACCAAAACAACGCTGTCATACAGGCGGAAGACGCTAGTAAACGTTAGCTAAGTGTGCTAGCTAGCCTGCACGCTAGCTGGTAATGGGTTCTGTAGGTTAACGTTAACAAGCTGTGGAGCGAGGGGGAGTGCCGAGAATAGGAAACATACGAGAGCAGGGAATCCCAGGTGGCTTTGCGGGGTTGTGGGGGCATGTCTTCCTGTGCATGTTAGCATGTTTTAGCCTTACGGTAACAGTTGGCCTTTAGATTCCAGTTTCGCCAGCTAACATTGAACAAATCCCCATCCACCTCGTCCTTGTGACCAACCTTGTTGGGCTTGAAGTTGGCTGTTGGTGTCAAGAAGACGTCAGTAGATGTTTGAGCTCATCAGTCAGTAAAAGGTTTAGTTAGTTAAAGTCTTCCATAGCTGTCTTGCTTATGAGCTAAGCTAGTGTTAACGCTCCGGTGTATTTGTGAAATGGTTATTCAGCAGCGAAGGTTAGTCTGGCCTGAGCGGCCTTTAGTTTGCATGTTTGTGTTGATATTGTCGTTGTGGCCAGCTTTACTGTCAGAAATCATCAAGTTTTGTCTGATGGTTATCGTTGTTAGTGTCGTTAACGGGCTAGTCGTCAGCTGCTGCCCAACAGGATCACAGTGCATTGCTCTATGGAGGGAGATATGATGGAGTTTAGACAGCTTGGTGTCATACTATACACCACAACTGCACGACTGTCCTGGTCAATCAGGAATGGCCTGGGTTTGAACAGAGAGGGTCCTTTACCCCCAGAGACACACAGGGTTAAGCCTGTTAAATATAGTGCTGGAATGAATATAGTGGAGAGGATGTCTTTATGAATGACATGCGTAGTTATTAGAATGTGAATTGGTCACTCCTGAGAACGATGTCTCCTGTTAGGATGGACACAGTAACATACGTGTCATACATGATGCATTAAATAACACAGTGACAACTTCTAATATTCTGTGTTGCCTGTAATTTGTCAAATGAGTGTTGTGTCTATTCTATGGTTATTTTTAGGTGGCAGGGCATTTCCTTTGAATATTTTTTTAACATAGACTTCCAATAATTTAACAATAACAACACAGGAAATCGCCTCACCCTTGTCACTTAACCACTAGAACAAGAAGCAATGTTCGACCAAACTCAGAATACAAAACGTAGTCAAGTCCAACAAATCAGTAACTCTTGACACATTATGCAATCCAGTACACTATCGCAGGATAAAAATACTTCTTTCACAGACTCATTTAAAACTTAACATGAACACATATGGATGTAGTTATTACTGTGGGGATTTGTATTAGATTGCATTAGAAGGTGTTCATGTACTGTCCACCACATGCATAAACCCCCAAGCATGTCATTACCATTCTTTTAAAAATAACTCTTTGTAATTCTTGTATATGTTTTGAAGTTATATTTTTGAATAAGGTTAAATTATATAGCTTGTAGTCTTTGTACATAATGCATTAATTATAGGAATACACTTCTTAGGTCATTTTAAACTGAATTGATTAAGAAAATCCCAGTAGAAACATGTTATTTAATGTAAATGTAAAAGACATACTACTTTCTCTGATTAACACTAATTTTAGATTAACAAAATCTAACCTCTTCCTTCTTTCTCCTGTCATGTATGATGTTTCTCCCCTCAGGCGTGAGCTGCGATGCATGTTTAAAAGGCAACTTCAGAGGTCGACGATACAAATGTTTAATCTGCTATGACTACGATCTGTGCGCATCGTGCTACGAGAGCGGTGCAACCACAACCAGACACACCACAGAGCATCCCATGCAGTGTATATTAACCCGAGTTGACTTTGGTAAGTAGAGTTGATGTTCACATCAGGCTAATTATGTATTCCAGATTATGGAAAGACAGCGGCCTTTCACTCATTAATATGATATTCGTTATTGTGGTTCAGATATTTGGTAATACTTAATGGTAAAAGGATATTGGTAATTCACTGACAATCTGACAAGAACATACAGCTGTTGAACATAATGTGATAACATTTTGCTTTCTAGTCTCTACAGCTCAGTTCTAAAGTTAACCCTAAACCAGACACACAGTAGCTACAGTATCATCTGATTTTAATAGTGATTTATTGCCTGAATATAAGAGTAAGTATGATTTGTATCTGTATCTAAAGCAGGGGTGTCAAACTCAAATACACAGTCGGCCAAAATAAAAAATAAATGGTTACTAGTCGAGGGCCGGACTGGTTCAATGTTTATTGCAAAAGTTATTGAAATGAACTTATTGCACATATTAAACCTGGAACTAACAAAGCTTAAATTATTGCCTAAGAACAACATTGACATTAAATAATCAGTTGCATTCATTTCTTATGGCTCTATCTGCAGCTTTTCCGGAGTCATTTCTTATGATTACATTTTTCCACAGGCCAACAACAGCTTCAACAAAACTATTCTCCTCAACGAAAAAAACAAACATGCCCTGTTGTCGTGAGAAAGAAAGTGCAGAAGGAAATATCCATTAAACTCAGTGTGCTGCTCGGTGATGCACACTAAGCCAGATACTTGGCTTCTCATCTTGGGTGCAAGTTCATCAACGTTTGGGCTCGGGCTCTGAGCTGAGGAAATCCTCAGGATGGAGTGAAGGTGTGCGTGCAATATACCGGAGGGCCAGATCTAATAGTAATTAAAAATGATTCTGCGGGCCGAAATTAAATCCACCAAGGGCCTGATTTGGCCCCCGGGCCTTGAGTTTGACACATGTGATCTAAAGGAAGGATGTGTGTGTGTGTGTGTGTCTGTGGACTGTTGTGAAAGGGATGCCAACATTAACACAATGAAAAAAACTTTGAACAAATGATCAGGAATGTTTATAGGTTGTTCAAAGATGAGCAGTGGGTCACAAACAATCAAGAGTTTGCATATCTTGGCATTTCATAAAAGTAACAACTAATACTGGCAGTCTTTGGAAACCACCTTGGTGGCTTTAATAAGCCTGCACAAGTTAAACTGTTACAGTGAATGTTGTCTTTTGCTGCCGCTGGCTTCTGTTGTCTGACATGGAGGCTGTTCCCAAACTGTTTAGTGATGACTGATGTGACCCAGACAGCCTGAGGAGATTTTGGGAGTTTGTTATTGGGCCTTCTGGTATGATTTATTTCTACATGAAATAAGCGGCAGCAATGGGGATAGAGAGATTTCAATGACTAGTCTAGAAGTACTGTTAATGCAATTGCTATCATTTATTGGTTAGCATTACAGTAGATCTGCTGTCATGGTTTGATGAATGGACCATCTTTCTTGCTGTTTTACAACCGCTTGTACTATTATGTCATGCATTGCCACTGTGAAATCTGTTCATATTCAGCATTTCACACACCATAAATTCTGTTTTACAATCTGCAAAAAAAAAAATACAAACTGTTGCTGAGAACCCAGAAGAAGGTGCAAGCTCATAAAGACTTTTGCAGTTTTTATAATTTCAGTGAAAATACACTGAACTATTTGTTTTGATGGAGGATATCATTATTTACCCTCACAGTTTGATCGTAGGAATTTAAAAGAGCGATTGTTTTGAAAAGCTTTAATGTGAGCCATATGTCTAAAATGAGCCATATGTTTAAAATGAGTGGTTGTATATTAGCTGTTAATACGCTCTTGCTTTAGGCTGGCTTATTATGGGCGATGCAGTAGGTCAGGAAAGGCATATTACAAAATGTATTCCTTAAAACTGCAATAATCATTGTTTTCTTGACTATTAACATGTATATTAGGGTGGTCCTTAAAATTGAAAGTCGGAAAGTCTATTAAATGTTGTCAGATTGAGGAACAAATACACCAGGAGAGTTTTCTTGACTAATGGAATGCATTCTGGGGCTTGGAGCTTAGACTTACCGACTTTCAATTTTAAGGACCACCCTACTGAGGCCAAGGTTGATGAGGGAGGGGTAAATGTTGTTGGAATTTGAATAAAATTCACCAGGAGAGTTTTCTTGACTATAACGAATTCCGGTGGTTGGAGCTTAAAATAAATGAATTTGAAAATGTACATGGTACTAAGGACCACCCTAATGTATATAAGATAAATACAGATAAACCTACATTATCTAATTTGGCAGCCAAATGGTGTTGAGGACTAGCTGGTGAACAGCGTGAAGCATTTATCAATTACATAATTTCATATGTCCCTCAGAAATGTATGGAAATCAACACAGCGCTATCAGGAATCTGGAAATGGGACTTGCCTAAATTGAAGTTGAGACGAAAGTTACTCGTTTAGCTGATGGTGTGTGTCCACTGGATGTTTAAAAAGGCTTCTACTACACATTCAAAATGAATCCGAACAACTTAATAATTTGTCAGTTTCGTTTTAACAGCTTCTCCAAACTGCCTCCAGGTTGATGTTATGCGAGTTGGCAAGATAATCTTTTATAATTAACAGTCTCCTGACTATAAGCTGTTTCTCAGCATGTTGATTGGACCTGTTTTTAATTGATATATTCCAAATAGGCTTAAAAATACTTCTGCAGCTTCAACTTTGATTTTGTCCGACTCCCGTCACCAGGATTTCTTTATCATGTTGGATTCTGTGGCAGATGTGATAAAACGTTGATCCTACGTATGAGCAACACTGCAATCACAGCACCTGACATTGCCTTTGAGTTAAGAAATGCCAAAACATTGAGTCTGAATGTCCGTCTTGATTTTCAGACCTGTACTACGGTGGAGAGGCGTTCTCAGTGGAGCAGCCCCAGGCCTTCACATGTCCCTACTGTGGCAGGATGGGCTACACAGAGATCTCCCTGCAGGAGCACGTGGCTGCGGAGCACACAGAGACCTCCACAGAAGTGGTGAGTGGGTGCTGAAGCTTCACCACCTCTATGACACCCTTTAATAACTGCACAGATCTTAAAGGTCCCCCATCATCCTCTTTTTCATCAATATATTATAGGTCTCAGATATATACAAAACATGTCTCTGAATTTTTGGCTGGAAATACCAAACAGATCATGCATTGTAGCATCCCATAATCTCCTCTGTTTCAGCCCTGTTTCCAAAGTGCTGATTCTGGGTCTGTTACTTTAGATTAAAATAATGGTTACACAACACAAAAAATCATTATGACATCATAAAGTGGCCAAAATCTGATCAGCTTATTTTTAGACAGGTTTTTATATAAATGGATCAGGAGGACACAAAGTGAGAATCTTTTTTCCTGAACTTCTGAATCTCTTTCTGAACTTGTATGTCCCCTTTTTAAACATGTGTGTATGTATAAAAGACATGAAAAAGGGGATTTTGCATAATATGTGCAGTGTTTCCCCTACCATTGTCTTGGAGGGACGCTGCGCCCCGCGCCCCCCCCCCTGAAATTCTATATATATAGCACGAAATTGCAACTAATCTACTGTCACTTTTCACATTGAACATGTGCTCTTTTATTAAATAAGCCAAACGCTTTCATTTTAAGTTGTGAGTTTAGTGTTTTTGACCCTAAGAAACACTGATGCATTAATCAATGACAACAATCCACAGCTCCTCTCTGCTCCAGAGGATTTAAAAAATATATCCCAATGCCAATGATTGCAAATAATGTACCTAATATTGAATAAGGGTTCATTTTGACATGAACTGTTTTTGGTTTGTATGCATTTTCCACAGTAATAACAATAATTTTATGAAAGTGTTT